>NC_056585.1:26935322-27037822 GCF_018340385.1 Cyprinus carpio | reverse complement strand
CAACGGACGCAACCCGGAAAACTATCGGCATGGATTTTTGCTGATTACCGATTGTTCCAGCAATCAACTATCGGTGCCGATTAATCGGCAAAACCGATACATCAGTCGACCTCTAGTAATAATATAACATTTTGTAAATACATATGGTTTTAAACATATACGTTACATTTTATGTTAAGTTGTACTCTCATATCTTCCCACAGAAAAAGTAGTTGGTCATATTACACTTCTTTCAGGCAGACTTTTCTGTCTTTCTTGACCAGAATAGGTTTCTATATAAACTCTTGAGACTATGGTTACAGAACATGCAGACTTACCAAGTTTATCTGTTTTTTCCCTGTACAGGTCTGAATCCGCTGTCCTTTGACCCTGCCACAAACAACGAACCCCTGCAATTCAACAGCTCCAATGGTCCTCTGGGCTCCGACTGTCCTCTGGAAAACGGAACAGAAAACAGCAAAAAGAGGAAGAGACCCAACCTTCCTCCAGGTACGCTTAATGATTTCCTCTCGCTTCAGACCACGCACACACACGCTCTTCAAGCCCTGCAGTAGTTAACTGCATTCACATCGTTATTTCTGCCATTGCGCTTTTCCTGACCTTTGAATGTGGGAGGTGAATACCTGGAGGTCCTGCATTCTGAGAGCCGCTCGCTTCAAATCATCGCCTTCATTAAAACGTCAGAACAGAAACCTCAGGTTATTTCCACTTTTCCAGTAGCTTTGATCTCATAATTTGACATAAACATTGAGGTTAATAGAATAAAATCTAATTAAAACATGCCTGGAATGCAACTCTAAAAAGAAGTGTCCACAGTTATTTTTATAGGAGTGGCTCAAGCATTCCTGCTTGTATCTTGTCACAATTATGACCAACACCTTGCAGTCTGTTTTTTTAAAATGCAAAAGTGAATCAGAGAGCCGCTGGATGTATGCCAATCACGAAGAGAGACTCTGGCTGACGCTGATAACCTTCGAAATTGCACTTGAAAAGTAACGCCCAGGGAATTTTACAAACCTTTCTGACACAGGTTGGCTCAAATGAAGAAGAGCCTATTCATATTCATGCTAATGTTAATGGCGTATTAATTAATTGAATTATGATTAGCTGAAAGAAATGGATCTTGGAAAAGCTACTTAATGTTTCTGGTTGTCAATGCGACTTAATTGGATCAGATGTTAATTAGGCAGTCTTTTTCTTGTTTGGCATTTTAAAATCTTTATTTATGGCCACATGACCAGGGCTGGTGGATTTCATGTGACAATTTATTTCAAGGACAGTCCACCTGCATAATGATTGCTCAGCGGTTTTTTTTTTTTGTTTGTTTTTTTTTATGTGGGTTTTGAACCTGCAACCTTCTGGGTCTGTCGGCCGCTTAATAATTGTAAATTTCAACCATCATGTGTTTCCAGATGTTGTTCTATGTAAATATGGTCTGCATTTGAAGTCTGCCGCTCTGATCTCCAGGCCCTTGATGGTCATTTTTCCCTCAGGAACACTGCCGCCTTTCATGACTTGAAGTGACTCTGATTAGGGATAAATGGCAGCAAGTGACGGTGAGCAGAGCTTCTCATCGTCGTATATGCTCATAGAATTGATACAAATGGAAGTGAAATGGGCTCATATTGTGTTCTGGTCGTGGTGAAGAGCTGCTTGTGCAGATCAAAGCTAGCCAGCGAGCTTTAGATCAAAGCTTCCTAGCACTAATCAAATCTGCCCATTTCAGAACACTTTTTTACTTTAGTGCAAGGACGTCATTTGAGAAAGGCTTAGATGAGCTGTATTCACCATACACCGAATATTTAGACACTGCAGTCCAGCTGCTGAAATGGATGAAATGAAAATGTTTTATTGTTCTGCTGAGGTTGAAGAAGAGCTTTTAAGATTCTGTAGTATGTCAGTACTGTGGTGCACATTCAGTAGACGTGGGTTTGAATCCAAGATTCTGTAAGACGTTGTAGGACATCGTAGTCTTGGTTTAGTGATGAGCTGTGTTGCTCATGCAGTCAATGTGATTTTAATCTGGCTCGCGACATTCCCTGATCTTGTACCTTTTGTGATTTTCCTTTGAATCAAAATGGCAAAATGCTAAAAATAGGACTTTATAAAATCTAAAAATTTAAGACACATTTAAGATATATTCACGTGTTATTAAATCAATATAATGCTTGATTGATAATAGTTTAAATTAATATAATTGATACTTTTGACCCTTTTCTTAAAATTAGTTTAAAGGCTGAAATATAAAGTTTTATCATTTTATGACATATCAGTCTTCTATTGGTCACATGGTTTTAAGTAATTCGAACTTGCCGGTCAGAGTTCACCAAACTTGAACTTCAGAACCCAGTGATATGTGAAATGTCTCTGCATGAGAATGAATGGAAGACAATGGAATGAAAATTATAGTGTGACCTGCCCTTTAGTCTGTCAGAGCCGTGGTTTAACAAAGCAGAGGTGCTCTTGCAATTTGAGTTCTAATCTGGCTTGCAACATCTCCTATGCTCTTATTATTATTATTATTATTATTATTATTATTATATTGTCCTCTAAATAAAAGTGTCAAAAGACTAAACACAGGACACTGTAGTATATCAGAGCTGTGGCTGAACAGAAATCTGAAGTGCTCATGCAGACAATATGAGTTCCAATCAGGCTCGCAACACTTTCTCATCATGCCGTTTTATTACTCATTCTAATCTCTTAAATAAAAGCACCAAAAATACCAAAAATAAGACTTTTGTAGTATGCATAACAATAATATTGGCTCAACTCAGTGGGAAGCATGACGTTTGCTTCTCAGTTATACAGTGCAATTAGCACCTGTCTGATTCGTTATCCTGGCTGAATCACACGACTGTTGTCTCAAATCTTACAATGCTCCTGTAAACCCTCTTTCGCTTCGCAGCCGCTCTAAATAGTTGTGCCGTATGTGTCTGCTTAGCAACCGCGAGCTGCCTAATGGGTTTTCTTTTTGAACAACGCCAGCAGTTTTCCTTCCCGGCCTGTCATTATGCCGTGCTCTTATCCGCCGTGACCGTGCCTGATCAATCCGCTCCCTGATGGAAACACATCTAAATGATGAGAATTCGCAGCATCTGGAGCATAATGCATTCAGCTGCTCTGATGTCCTCTGGCAGCACAAGACAGAGTCGCTCCTCTGAGGAGTGGAGCTAATGCAGGGGCGTGGACTAATTACCAGCCATGCAGATTTACTCTCGTTAAAGCACTATAATGGATAGATTCATCTCATTAGCGCTGGCACTCCATTAGACGTCCAGCCCCCACCCCGCACCCCCCACCACTAGTGTTGATGTTACTGGATAATGGATGCACTGCAGAGAGCGAGTGGGTGAGAATGGCCAGGCTCGTACAGGACAGTTAGCAGGTTGTTTACAGCACGACCTGAACTCTTCGTCACTCTAATCGGGAGATATTTAATTGGTGCGCCGTAGTTCATTCAAATGTTTAATGAACTAAATAGTTTCAATTGTTTTGATACTGTCAACACATCCTAGGGTTGCGAATGCATCCGATGTTGGAAAAATCTGCGATTTTTGCGATTATTTCAATGTGTAAAAAAAATAATAATACATGAATAGCTATATTTGGAAATAATTAATCATTCTAGAGTCAGTGGGTTGATATTGTTTGCATCTGTATAGAAAATAAAAAATATTAATATATATATATATATATATTGTATTATTTGCATCTGTATAGAAAATAAAAATAAATCCAAAAATCCGCTAAATAATTTTGGAAAATCTTGTAAAAATTCAAACCAACTCAAACCTCTTTCAGAAATCTCTTTCCACTTGAGTTGATATTGTGCAGTCCTAAAACCCCAACCTTTTTACAGCTTGAAAACAGAAAAGTGTGTTGACAGTTCTACCCACTCAACAGTAAAAGTTTGTAAGCAAGCACCATGTAATGCAGCTGTTGAGTGACCCCTTTTAACAAAACATAGAGAAATGAAGCCTGAATTCCGAATCGTACAAATCATCTGTGGTGAAAATGAGCTCTCTGATAGTGATTATTTCAGAACTTGGTTCCATGTTACAGAACACACTCAGGTTTATTTTAAACCACCCCAGACTTTATTTCTTTCTCTTTGTTTTAGCCTTGAAGCTTTTTTGCTTCATAACTGGCGTACGCTTAAACGTCATAACTGATGAGTTACTATAGCAATTTTAACAGCCTTGGGGTTTTAGTTTTTCTCATAAATTGCACAACAAAAGAACACATGCATTACCCGAGAGGGCTGCATTTAAATCAGTGGTTTCCAACCGGGGGTTCACAGCGGGTGCGCGAGGGGGTAGCATAAAAAAAAGGTTTGGAACCACTGATCTAAATGATAACCTGACGCTACCTCTGTGATACAATTTGAGCTACTTACCTCTGATATATATCAGTGGGTAATAAACCAGCTCTGTGTAGCAATTGATTCTCTTTTCAGTATTGCTAATGGCGTGCCACAATGGTTTTGTGTCCTAATGAATCATGGGAAGACATTTCCTTCATATTTCAGTGTAATTCTGTGCAGCAGTATGCGGTACAGGTTTGAGTCTGTTAGTCACCGCTGCTTTTTACAGTAGCTGAGAACAGCTGTCAGATGCAGAGGTTTAGATGTGTTGCTGCTGCTGGAGACACTATTGTCATGGTGTTGTCAGGTGTTGTGTGGTGCTCTCTCTCTCTCTCTCTCTCTCTCTCTCTCACACACACACACACACACACACACACACACACTCTTCTTTCACTTGTATTAGCAGTGTTAAATTCAGAAGAGAAAGAGTGTGAGCCAGTTAAGCAAATTTTTACTGAACAGTCAGATTCTAATTATCAGTCCTTCTTAATTAGTGTAGTGCGGGTTGATTAAAATAGCTAGGAAGAAGTGTGTGTGAATTGCAATTTTATCAATAAACGTGCAGGTAATTGTGAGTAGAATAACAGAGAATATTATCTGAAACAGTGTCATTTTAGTAGTATTTTAGCATTATTTATATTATTTATTATTTATTCATATTGTATGGTATTTATTAATAATTAATCTGGGATAATTAATCTGCAAATGATGCATGTTGGACACAAATTATTTTAGAAAACAAAGATGACCACAATAAATAAATGACCAAAACAAATAAACAATAATATTGAACCAGTACACTACTAGTTTTTTTTTTTTTTTTTTTTTTTTTTTTTATTGCAAAGTTCATAACAATTAAAAACATTCTTAAAATATGACAGGCCAACCTTTTGACCTTAGTAATATTTTCTAGTTGTTGTATATGTAAAAATTGTGATATAAATATTTGCTTATATCACCCACTCCTACATTATGTATGAGCTGCTTGGCCACAGCTCTGATAAACTGAAATGTTTTGACTGTAAACGATTTCATGCCTGAGAGATCATTTTAGGAACACATTAAAAATGCAGTTTTTTCACCTCAAAGTATTTTCTTCAGGCCAGTAGACATAAATCATATCAGGCAGCAAATGTTTTTATTTTTATGTTTGAGGATGTAGCAAGTGGCATGATATATGCAGTGATTCACGCTGCTTTGCTGTAACCCTTCGGCACCATTAGCCCACAGTAAGTGGTGCTTGAGAAGTGCGGCGTGAAACTCTATTGATTGAGTGTTGAGGAGGGGAGGTGCAGATGAGCTGCTGCCTCTCACCTCAACATGATTGAGACAAAAGACAAGGGATGCAGCTCGGCAAAGGTTAGCAGCCCCGTCTGGCTTGTTGCTTCAGTTTGTGTGTGTGTGTGTGTGTGTGTGTGTGTGTGTGTGTGTGTGTGTGTGTGTGTGTGTGTGTGTGTGTGTGTGTGTGTGTGTGTGTGCGTGTGTTCGTTGTGGATGAGCACCACTGATGACCCTCACTGTCTCTCAGCATTTTTTGTCTTGTGTTTGCAAAAGTAATTATAGTAAAAGTAATTTAGATATATGTTTATGAAAGTGAAACTGAAAGTGGTGTGGCATGTAGCCAAGTATGGTGTCCCATACTTGGAATTTGTGCTTTGCATTTTTTCCCTTCCAAGTACACACACACACACACACCGTGAACACACACCCAGAGCAGTGTGCAGCCATATTGCTGCGGTGTCCGGGGAGCAGTTGGGGGTTCGGTGCCTTGCTCAGGGGTTTCACTTCAGTCGTGGTATTGAGGGTGGAAGAGAGCGCTGTACATTCACACCCCCCACCTGCAATCCCTACCAGTATTTCTACCCTACCGGGACTCGAACCCGCAACCTTTGGGTTACAAGTCTGACTCTCTAACCATTTGGCCACGACTGCCAACTGTGAAACACTGTGAAGGAACTACACACTGTACAGGGGGTTTGTGAGTTGATATAAACATAATAATTAAATCATTAAAATGTCAAATTGAAATAAATAAAAAAGATCAAAATAAAACACTAAACAATTATTTTTTTAGTAAGTGGGCAGTCATTTCTGCACAGTGCTCCGGCTGTGTGTTCACTACTCACTGCTGTGTGTGTGCACCTGGATAGGTGAAATTCTAATTCTAAGCATAAAGCCTACTAAATGATGTCATATGCAAGCTTAAAAGAAGAAATGCAATGAAGTTCTTTCAGGATATATTCTGTAAAACATCTTAATGTCTGACAATATTTAGCACATTGCAAATTTGAGGACAATGACTCATAGATTGAACACGCCCTAACTATGACACTCTCCAGCTGTTGACAGTACAGCTATTCTAACAAACAGAACACTGTCTCCATTCAATTATAGATATATACAGCATTACGTTGATTATGATATTTTCACCATATAGGCCATAATGGGGTGTCCGGCAGTGTGTCTGTGACTCCTCCAGGACCTCGTGACAGTTCAGATGATTCTGGCACGAGCCGCTCACTGACGGCAGTTCAATCAATCAGTCTCGTTCCTGAAGCTCACACCGTGCCTGTTAAACCGTTCTCCCCGCAGGGAGCGTCAGTATTGATCTCAAACGCTTCTGTCATTTCTTTTCTGCATGTGTGTTTGGCTTGTTTATGTAGTGGTGTGTGATTGGGACGTGATGAAAGGCTGTGTGTCTGAAGGAATCCCACCCTGTGGTGACGGGGACTCGGCTCTCAGCTGTCTCTGTTCAGCGTGCCACATGAAAGAAGTCAATGATTCAATCTACATAACAAGCTGTGAAAAGTTTTCTGTCGGTGTACCTCAGGGGTCCAGGACATCAATCAGCGCTGCCCTTTCCATCTCATTTCATCTTGTTTGGATGTTTACGCATTACACATACGTCCAATTCGTGATGTCTTTCCAGCAGTTAACACAGTGTTTAATGCAGCTAATGCAAATCTAATAAAAGTTGCTGCAGTAGGAGCAAATAATGATCGATTCGAAAAAGAAATGTTGCTATTGGGACACGTCAAGATGCTCCAAAGGAGAACTTTAGCTACTTTTCATGAGCCAATCAGTTTCCAAAGGATTTAATTCAGTCACGTTTACGGCCTTATGAAATCCGTTTTATTAATTCTCAAATTTGTTTTATTTATTTCAAAATCCATGCATTCTGCATTCTATTAATCAGAATGGATGTAATCAAATAAGATAAATTTATTTTAACCGTAATAGTGTACTATGAATATAAACCTTTTTTTTATTATTTATTTATTTATTTATTCATTTATTTTTTTGTTGCTTAACCTGATATTCTGTGTTGCCTGTTTAATTTTTTTCTGGATTCTGTATTTTATAATTTAATACAAATTTATTATCAAAAACAGTGATATTCAAATTAATCCACAAAACTGTAACAATTTAATTCATCTTTTAAATTTTATCAAATTAAATTTGAACAACTTCCTTTTTTGGGAAACAAATTGCTGCACAACAGAGGTTTACTGTTTAAATTATGCGTACATTCTGTGAATGAAAAACTGTAATATTTTCTGATATTCCTAAATTTTTTTTAATTATTATTACTTTGAGAATTACATTCTACTGTACAATAGTAATATATTTGTCATAATTTCTTCAATTTAAACTAAACTTCTTTTTTTTTTTTAAAGGTTGTAGTGAAGAAGCTGTGGTGAAGATTTGATGATAGTTTTTCTCAAAATTAAATGGTGAGATGCTGGTGAAGTGATTCTCAGAGCAGCTCTGGAGATGTCATTCATCTGTTCATGTCTTCATATAGTGAGACAGCAACACAGAAAACACCAAGAGCGTCATGCGTGCTTTAGTATGTGTGTAGTAGATGAAACTGCTTCATTCATTTACACAGAGACATGCAGAACATGCAGACTTTATATTTAAATAGACTTTTTTTTGTGGTTTAATATACAGTAAATTCCCTTTTTACTCCCTCCTCGTTTTCCGCAGTGCAGAACTCATAAGACCTTACATGCTTAGTTTCATGTTGACTTTAAATCTTCATTCAAGGCCAGGAGTCAAGTAGTCATGGCAGCTCTTCAGAAGTGCGAAGTCTTTATGGAAATACTTAACGTGGGTGTTGTGGGTTGATAGTGTTCCATTGCCACCTCTTCCTGTAACTATTCCAGCTGAAGTACTTTTAGCACAGTCATGCCGATAGCGTTGATGTCTGGCTTTCATTATATGATAGTAGTTGTCTAACAATAGTAAGATAAATTTTTTTTCTTGCATGTAAATCAGTAACATGTGATGTTTTCCAGCACTCAGCAGTGTCAGAGTATCAGAATAAACGTCATCAGCACCGAATGTCTTCCAAAAGTTATGCCTGATGTCTAGATCATATGGGATTTCCTTTTATCCTCATCTGACTTTTCTTCTGCACTATACTTGCATTTCAGACGCTTTCATCAATGGTACATTAATGAGAGTCATTCTATCTCCTTCTGGCTCCCACTCTTCCGTTCTTTGATTCTCAGGTTTTCATCCTCTCGCAGGGTAAGATAACTCATCTAGATATTTTTGAATGTGTGCATGTGTGATCTGAGAGAGCTCAACAAGTTATGGCTGACAGAACTAAATGCTTTTCTGACTTTCTCCATATCTGTCCAGTAGGCGCTTGCTGTTTTCTGTTGTGTTGTGACTTGGGATTGTTTGTCATGTTGACCGCATTTATGGTACAATCTGGACAAACGGAGTTTACATTTATATTTACATTTATTCATTTAGCAGACGCTTTTATCCAAAGCGACTTACAGTTGAGGATTACAACAAGTGATTCGTCATTAAATGGCAATAAACATGCCCATTTTACAAGGTTTCAGTTTTCGTGCAAAATAGTAAAAGCTAAAAACATAGTTAAAGGATAAGAAGAGAATAGAAAAAGGGAAGGCTTTTTTTTTTATTTTAAGATGGTGTCACAAGATGCTCACAGAAGAGGTGAGTTTTCAGTTGTTCCTTGAAGATTTTGAGAGATTCGGCTGTACAGATGGAGCTTGGTAAGTGATTCCACCAACAGGGTGGAGTGAAAGAAAACGTCCTTGAGAGTGATTTTGTACCTCTCTGCAATGGGACCACGAGCCACCACTCGTTTGCGTGGAGTGGAAGAAAACGTCCTTGGGAGTGATTTTGTACCTTTATTGGGGGGATGTGGAAGCATTAGTTTGAGGGTGCGGAGCCCATGGCTGCTCTGTAGCCAAGCACCAGTGTCTTGAACTTGATGTGAGCCGCAACTGGACACCAGTGCAGAGAGATGAGGAGCGGTGTGACATGGGCTCTTTTGGGCTCATTGAAAACAAGATGTGCTGCTGCATTCTAAATCATTTGCAGAGGTCTGATTGCACATGTTGGAAGTCCAGCCAGAAGAGCATTGCACTTAGACATGTGCCGATATCGGTAATGCGATATATCGCGGTACAGAATATGCACGGTAAGATCGTGGGCACGAAATACCGAGAATAATGTATATATTGCAAATGCTCTGAATTTGGAATGGGTTTAAGAACTTTTCCCATCAAGTTGTCAAAGTGCACAACACGCTGCATGCTTTAAAGACGCTGTGTGCTCTGATGTAAATAAGACGCATTAGTCATGGAGGAACACGTGAGAACATAATGATGAAAGCACATTCCACTCTCTGACAGCAGATGGCGCTAAACTGCAGAAATGAGCCCCCACCCTGGAAACCCCATAAATAAAAGGCTGCTGCTACTGTAAACATTTAAATGATATAAAATAATATTGATATATTTCCATAAAATTTTTCCATTTTAATCTGGACCAACATGCCCTAGATATTGAGCTGCAGGTTTTGATTTCTTGTTCATCCACACCTGAGATGTGCTGTCAGGCAGTTAACAAACTGCCAAGAGGTATTTTTCTGAACATTCATTAATCTTGGTCCAAATTTAATAACACATTGTTAAAGCGAAAGTGTGCAACTTTGCTATTAAATGAGCAATGGTAGACTTGAATTTTTTAACAAAGATTAATGTTCTGTAGCAAATGAGCTATTGTCCCTGTGAATGTTAATGTATACTAGAGTTAACTAATGAGGTCTTATTGTAAAGTGATCCCTATGGGTCTTTAAAGTTCTTTTGACCAGTTGATCGGTTTGGAAACTTTTATCCTAAATATATTTTTGTATTGCCTAATTGGATTCAAATGTTTGAGTTATTTTTGTTATCAAAAAAGTGGAGAACCTGTTCTGGTGATGACCACTTGAGAAAAACTTACAGATACCGTATTTGATATCGCATAACCGTGTTGAAAGCAGCAGATCAATTAATCGCAACAGGAGAATTTGAAGATTATCCCTCATTGCAATAGCACTCCACAGAACTTGACAAGAGCCTGACAGAGAAGCTGTGTTGCATGCTTTGTTGAAGGACCACTTGGTCTGAACTTCCTGATGTTGCGCAGTGTGAGGTGTGAGAATTTGTGTTGTTGTTCTGTTGTTGCATTGATGATTGTTATGTTGCATGATTGTTCTGTTGTATTTTGAAGCAATGGGATTATCATTGATGAGCCCATTTGGATTGTAAACTGGTGCTGTGCATGGGTGACTGGGAAGATGAGAGTTCTGTCTTTGCCAGTTGAGAGAGCAGGGATGTTCTTTCATCCATGCTGAGATGTCTGTCAGGCAGTCTGAGAAACGAGCAGGTACTTTTGGAGTATTGTCAGGCAGTCTGAGAAACGAGCAGGTACTTTTGGAGTATCTGGTACCTGGCTGATGGGTCCCCGTGGGAGAGGACGACTTCATCTTCTGGAAGAGGGGAGAAGATGGTCAGCTCTGTAAGTGTTTGCTGTGAGTTCCTGGGTGAGTGGATCTGAGAACTGACTGCTGATGGTTGTGGTTTTGTTTGTGAAGTAATTAGCAAAATCATCAGCAGTTAAAGAGGAGGTGGGAGGTGGCAGAGAAGGACAAAGGAGAATATTGAATGGTTTGAAGAGTTGTGTGTCTGATGCACTGTTGATCTCGTTATGGAAGAAGGTAGTTTTGGCAGTGTGAACTTTGGTGGAGAATGACGATAGCAGTGATTTATATCTGCTGAGATCAGAAATAATATGTTCTGCAGAAGAAATAAGTCAATACAGTTTTGGAATGACATTAAGAGGTGATTAAATAATGGCCGAAGTCAAACTCTCTAAAAACGTATGCACCTCTTTTCTTTTCCTCTAATTTTGCTTATGGATAATTTGAGCTATGAGAAACGCTAAGTCTTGATGTACAAGATCACTCAATGGTTTTTGTCAGAGCTTTGATCTGTGGTGAGAACTTTGGCTTGCTTCTTGGTGAAAATGAGCTGCAAAAAAGCCTGTGGTGTTTTTAGAGATTTTCAGACCTTTTGTGAACACCCACTTGTGTACACTCTAGCTGGACAGACTTGAAACACATTCTTATGGTGCACAATAACTGTCACTGTGGTCTTCCAAGCCCTTCATGCATTAAAATTGCAAATATTATGTTGTTTGCAAACTCATCCCACATTTTTCTGAGAGAAACGGGATATTCAATAACAGAAAGTGTAGAAAATTGATTTTATCCAATGGGAACTGGTTGGGTCCTGGAAAATTGGTTGTTGCATACCAAAATGTCATGTGCATGATAAAGCAGTATAAGTAGTTTATATATTTATATATATATAGCCTACTACTGTGCAAAAGCCATTAGTATTTTCACAGAGAAAAAAAAATAACATAAAATAATAATAATAATAATGGTTTTGCTGTAGTGTGTCAGTAGGAAATATATATTTACATTTCCAAACACCTTTTGCCATTAATTTTAATAATCCAGTGATATTTGTGTATGTCTGACAACAGTCAGTGCTCCACACAGAGATTGGATCTCACCATCATCCAGTCTGTCTGAGATTACATTGACATTTCATTATATATATGCTCCCTCTTAGTGATATTTTAAGGAAATATGGTATTAATTTTCACTGTTATGCGGATGACACCCAACTTTACCTGTCTGCCAAACCTACCGGTTCTTTTCCTCCGCCATCTTTGTCAAGCTGTTTAGCTGAAATTAAAGACTGGCTTTCAGCGAACTTCTTGAAATTAAATGGCAATAAAACTGAGGCTCTGCTTGTTGGCACTAGATCTGTTGTGTCTAAATCTAATTGTTTCTCTTTACACATTGACAATACTGCTATCTGTCCTTCCTCTCAGGTTTGGGTGTCATCATGGATAGCACACTATCTTTTAAAGCTCAGATTAATAGTATCACACAGATTGCATACTTCCATTTGCGCAATATTAATCATCTCTGTCCATTTCTTTCAAATAATAATACTGCAGTTCTCATTCACGCACTAGTCACCTCACGTATAGACTACTGCAATGCTCTTCTCACAGGTATTCCCTCCAACTTGCTGCATAAGCCTCAATTGGTTCAGAATTCTGCAGCTCGTGTTCTCTCTAGAACACCTTATACTGATCACATTTCTCCGGTTCTCCAGCAATTGCACTGGCTTCCAGTAAAATACAGAGTTGAATTCAAAATCTTGCTACTCACTTATAAGGCACTTCATCTTGCACCACAATACCTTACTCAACTTCTCCAGGTTTACACTCCTTCACATGCACTTAGATCTTCATCTTCAATTTCTCTTGCGGTACCTCGGATTCGACTTAATACTATGGGTGCCAGATCTTTTAGTTATGTTGCCCCCCGCCTATGGAACTCTCTTCCCCTCGATGTTCGCAATAGCTAGTGCTTGTTGACTTTTAAAACGTGTCTTAAGACAGATCTTTTTATACAGGCTTTTTTATAACATGTTTTATTGAGACTTAAATGCACTTTATATGTATATGCTGTTTGTTTGTTGTTTGTTTTGTCTTATGCAGTGACCTGTATATTGGTTTTAAGGTGACCTTGGGTGTTCTGAAAAGCGCCATGAAATAAAATGCATTGTTACTATTATTATTATTATTATTATTACATTGTTTTTGAAAGCATCCTCAGTTTGCAGCATTTTTACAGTGACAACAACTTTTCACAGTACTGAAGCTTTGCAGGAAGGTCTCTTGAAGCATCTTGGAGACATTGCCACAGTTCTTCTGGATTTTAGTCTGTCTCATTTTTTTCCTGTTTCTATGTGTCATTTTAGTTGGACTGGATGATGATGAGATCAGATCTCACTGGCTGTTGTCAGACTCATTGTGCATACAAAAATCTCACTGGATTATTACATTATTATTACAATTAATGGCAAAAGGATTGTTGGGAAGTGTAAACTGATATTTTCTACTGACACACTACAGCAAAAGATATATATATATATATATATATATATATATATATATATATATATATATATATATATTGGCCTGTGCTTGAGAAAAATTAGGGGGAGATTGAGCTGCCAGACTGGGACCAAAAGCCTCTGGCTATTGTAGGTCTTTTATAGATTGAAATTGCGGCGATCAGATTTGACTGGCTGTTTCCTATTGAAGTTGTTAAGCTGCAGTTTTGTCCTAATACTATTCATTAAGTGTGCATGGACCACGGCAGCTCTTCCACTTCTCTGTGATGCTATCAGAAGTCCATTAGCACGCCTCTCTCTGATAGGCTGACGGGTTTCAATGGCCTTAGTCAGTGTACATTGAGGACTTCTTACTAAAGTGCTTTGCAATTGCAGACCAGTTGATTCCCAAAAGCAAGAATATCCATAGGCTTTTGCAACCGCCAGCCCCGCCACTGATAAAGCATCTGATCAAGTCTAATTGGAGACGACATTTATAAAAGTTAGTTTAATTGATGGCATGCATTGATGTGAGCAGGTTTCTCTTCCGTAGTGAGCCTCTCAGGATGTGAACCCTCAACCCTTCAATATGTGTGTGAGCTGAGCAGACATCAGGTGGGCTTTAACTAGAGTTGATTAACAAGCCTGCTGGGTTTACGATAGATCTGATGCGTGTCCGTATCCAGTGTCAAGGCTCGATCTATTGATGTGGACGTCCAGTGACGCTGCTGTCAATTACTCCTGCATCCAGATTTTCAGTAGATTGCTTCATTTCAACTGGTGGTTGGCATTTTATTGATCATGAAAGTATAGAGGACAGGAAATGATAGAGAGAAATCAGATTGGTGCACAGCAAAGTCTGTATTCAACCCCAATTTTTCCAAATGAACACCTAATGCTCCGTGTTTTAACTGCTAGGCCTGGTCAGGGGGTATAGCAACTGTTTTAGTGACTTTGTTTGTAATCTTCTTTTTATACTCTCTTGAAATGTATTGTCAATTACTCCCTCATCTAGGTTTTCACTAGATTTCAGTTGGAAGTGGTTGATATTTTATTGATAGTAAAAGTATAAAGGACAGGAAATTATGTATAGAAGAGGATGGAATGGAATTTACACACAGAAAAGTCTGTATTTAAACACATTTCCCCCAAATGAGCACCGATGCTCAATATTGAGGTCTGCTAGGTCACAACTCCAATATGCATATCATCTTTGTTGTGACTTTTGTGGGTGGAATGGGATTGGCACAATCTGTCTGTATTCAAATCCATTTTTCCTAAATGAGCACCAGCGCTCAATGTTTTAACTGCTAGGCTACAGGTCCAATGTTCATATCAACTTTTTTGTGACTTTTAATCTTCTTTTTACACTCTTTAGAAATATGAAAATCCTTCTGTACAACCCAAAGAAAATATCACTCTCATAACAACCCAATAAAAACACAATGTTCATTTTCTGATCGCTCACCTTCGATGTGGCAGAGGCAATGGCTTTTCTTGCACACTCTTTTTTCTTTTACAGATGCAATGATCTGTGGAAGTGAATTGTACAGCTGAGCAAATGGTAAATGTCATCCTCATCTGTAATATTTGTGCCCCATCTCTTGCCTAGCGAGGGATTATTCCATTTGCATCAGTCATCATTGCACATCCAGACGTGAGTCGTCGTCTCATCAGCACGCAGCTTGAGGCCTCCACATACATATTAAATAATCGTTGAGTCGTCGTCTCATCAGCACGCAGCTTGAGGCCTCCACATACATATTAAATAATCGTACTGAATGTAGCGCTTAAATGTCTATCACTCTGTCTGGCAGAATCTCTGCTTACATTTTAGAGTGTGATTTTTCATTACCGTGGGATTGCTGTTTTTGCCTCCCATGTATTTAATTTTTATGCATGCAATATTAAATAATCGTACTGAGATGCACAGGCTGCTCGGCTCTGTATTAGTTCCTTTGTAGACTCTGAGACTCTGCTGTGAAATCGCATGTCTGCTAGGTGTCCTGGACCAGAGCAAACTCATTAGCCCATTTTAAAGATGCCCTCCTTCTCTGAGAATTTCTCAGGAGTGAGTCCCAGACTGATGGTCCTGGATGCAGGGGTTCAACTGTCCGGTCACTTTCTCAATAGCTGCTGTCACATGTGGCCCCTGCTTTGGACAGGTGAATTGCAAGCTAGGATTGCTTTCCTCTTTCTGTCAGAGCTTTGCAGAGTGTCGCCGCTGACCCACACTGGGCAGACACCTCACACGGGCTGTCATGACAGCTACTAGACTCTCACCTGTGAGGAATCATCCCTTTCCAGTCAGACACATCGAGAAGGAAACGACGGATCATCCTTCACTGACAGTCTTCGGACTCACACTCATTAATGTGTGTCTTCCTGTCCGCTTGCAGCTGCGCTCAGCTTGTCGCACCTGCCTGTGTCCCTCACCACATTCCTCACTAGTACACACTGTGTTACTGTATTCCCCTGCATTGGTGTAGTATATATAAGTTTAAAAAATGTCAATCGTATGCTGAAATGCATGAAGTCTGATCTATTTTTCAACTGTTTCTGGCAAGAAACCACCCACTTAAATAGGAAGGTTGTTTAATTGGAACATAGTGCATACAGTTTTGACAAAGGTTTTGCTACTCTTGTGTGCAGTATGCATCAGGATTATGTAGTTTTTGATTTAGTATTTATTTCTATTTTATCTTTAGTTTGTCTTTTCAGTTTAGGCTTCATTAGTTTCTGATTTGTTATGTACTAGGCCTATGTGGTATTTTTTTTTTTTTAGTTTTATTTATTCATTCATTTGTGTGTGTTTGTGTGTGTGTGTTTGTCTGTGTGTTGTAGGGCTGTCAAAGGTAAAGTGCTACCTGGGTTTGTTTAAAAATTTCGATGTAATGGTGAAACTGCACAGTCTACTGCCATTGCAATCAAATGGTGTTTTCATTCAAAGCGGGTGGTTTGTAAGGTTTTAAGTTATAGAGTACACCATGCACTAAAAACAAAAACTTTATTTTAGTAAATATTTAACTTAAAGTAAATATTTTACTTAATTACTTTTGGAGTCCTGAAAAATTTATTTTAATGTAATTTTAATTTTTCCCAGTTATATTTGTTTGTAGGTGTTCAAGCATAAATTGAAAAAAGATAAAAATGCCCATAATTTTACAACTTCAACCATTTGTTTTAGTCATAGGCCATTCACCCAATCAGAAGCATTGACTTGAAAACTGTAATACAGTGTCTTTGTCCAAGGTGCCATCGTTGTGTATCTTGAAAAACATGGCCACTCTTTTTCTTTTACATGTGCATTTAAAGATCTTAAAGCACTTGAAGCCAAGACAATGGCTGCGTGCAGCTATATTTACTATGAGGCTAAGTCTAGTCACATAGTTGTTCTCTTCTTCTAGGTGACTACTGAAGCTACAATGTAGATTCCTACCCGTATCGAAACTAGTTAATACTAGTATATAAAGCTGCACCCCAGGAACATCAACATTTAATTAGGTTCTTTAAAAATGCTTATTGATATGGTGAAAACAGTGAAGCAGAACATTAAAGTGTTATCAAAAAACTTCTATTGGTTTCTAAATCATGTTTCCAGTGCAGAGAAGAAGAGGGGAGAGAAATGTCTCTGAGACCACATAGGATCAAATCTAAGGATCAAGGCTGGATTGTGCAGTTTTGGGCTGGGATCAGTGGTGAGTGTGTGGGATAAGCCACATGTGGCAGCAGGAGGTTGCGTACAGTTGCGTATGTGTACTAAGGAAGATTTGCTGTTTATTTCCCAAGAGAATGGTTTACATAGCCATGATGAGACCATTATGTCTCAGCCCTTGCTTATCCTTTCAGATGATCATGACAAACGTGTCACACACCAGCTCTCGTTAGTTTTAATTGGCAATTGCACCGCAGTTCACCTTCAGCTAGATGTAGTGTCTTTGTCGATGATTGTGCACGATCTCTGGGAGGGGCCGCGGACCCCACCGGCGGGGAGCTTTTGAGAATGTAGGGAGACAGACACCCTGTCTGACCTTCCCAACTTCAGATGCTATTTTCAGGCCTCCCTTTAATGATTCATGTCACTAGAGGTGTTGTTTGTGTCCAGACAGGATATCTAGCCAGATTTTCCCAGTTGTGATTGTCTCCTCCTGCCCATCATCTATCAGCTTGGAAGCTTTATCCTCTTTGCGTTTCTCTGGACATTTCCTCTAAGGCCACACCTCCCTGTCTCTCATGTCTGCTCTCACTGTCCCATATCCTAGCCCTCTATTTTTGCCTCTCTGAATCATTCTGCAGATGAATAAAACAGAACGAGAGGCTTTAATGGAACTGGTGTGTATGTGTTATTATGCTCTGTGTTGTGTGTAGGGCAGAGCTCATGGTTGCTGAGAGAGTGAGAGTATTGTAATGTAAAACACTGTGTGCTTGCTTCTGTCTGGTACATCAGTACAAAATACTGCCTCCCAAATGAAATATCCCTCATATTTAGACTGAATTTATCTTCATGGGTTTTTAATGAATAGTTGAGCAGTTATGGGTACCACAGTGATGCTAACAATGAGCTGCTCAAACAGTGGGATTGATGGATGGGTGGGTGGATGGATGGGTGGATGGATGGGTGGGTGGATGGATGGATGGATGGGTGGATGGATGGATGGGTGGATGGATGGGTGGGTGGGTGGGTGGTGGATGGATGGGTGGATCGGTGGGTGGGTGGGTGGGTGGATGGATGGATGGATGGGTGGATGGGGAGGGGTGGATGGGTGGGTGGGTGGATGGATGGGTGGGTGGGGGGGGAAGGGTGGATGGGTGGGTGGGTGGGTGGGTGGATGGATGGATGGGTGGTGGATGGATGGGTGGGTGGGTGGGGTGGGTGATGGGTGGGTGGGGTGGGTGGATGGATGGATGGATGGATGGATGGATGGATGGATGGATGGATGGATGGATTGGATGGATTTGATGGATGGATGATAATTTACTCATAAGATAGATAGATAGATAGATCACCACAGAATTTATTGTTGCCTGGCTGATTTTATAGCCTGTAAAGTCATGAATGCACACACCTTGGTGTGATCAAAGACACAGAGCGGTGTATCTAACAGCATTAAAGAGCACAGCGCTCCTCTTTGAACAGGATGTTGCCATAGCAGTGGCGTGACAGCATCTCTCTTAGCATTCCAACCTTTGTGCCTGTTCAGTCCCTCAGGCATTCAAGTATTACAATTCCTTTTTCTTTCCCGCCTTTCAGAGGTCTGCAATTCAACCTTCAATGTGTCCCAGGAGGGATGTGTGTGCCACAAAAGGGACTCGAGTCTCTGAAAAGACACGTAAACATGCTGGTCAAGTGCTGCTCAAAACAGATGTTTCTCTTGTCTCTCATCACTCAAGCGAAAACAGGTAATAGTTAACTTAGTCAAGTTCTCCACTGTAGAAATGTTGTGGCTATTCATAACTTTTTAATCATAATATTTACTGGAATCTTAAAATGTGTGGTCAGCAAGCAAGGCCCAAGTTTATAATGGTCGACTAATATATATTTGTATTATGCAACAGTTTGTTCTGGTCCTCAAATTTGATTGGCTGAGTGGAATTCCCAGAGTGCTCTTTGCGTGTCTGTGTTTGTTTGTTCCAGACAGACTGTCGGTCTGTCCATTAGTTGTGGGGATTTTTGAGCCGTTCCACAGGTTGCATCATTTCACCAGTATGTGTAAACTGTCTGAATGACTGTGAGTAAGTCGATGAATCATTCACTCAACTAATTTGTTCCAAACTCTGATTCCTTCAGGAATGAGTCACTGCTGCTGGATGTTGCTTGCAGTGGTTTATTTAAAACAAATTATCTTTTTATTTGTTATAAGTATAATATCCATCTCACAATGATCTAGTTGAATCACTTTGTGCTGATATTCAGACCAACAGCTCAGTTGTCATTTTGATCTGTTTATTTATAGTGCTGTCAATTTATTGGAGGGAAAAAATAAGAAGGAAAAAAAAACTACTATAAAAAACTACTAGTTTCTGGGGATAAAACTGATAAATACAGCCATTCAACATGACAGTAATATTTGTGCCATGATTTTTAACTTTTAATAGGCCTAAACTGTTACAGAACATTATATAATTATATAAATAAATAATATAACTTCTAATTTAAGTTAACTTAAAACAATCTTCACATAAACCTATTATAATAAATGTCACATTTAGCTGTGGCTTTAATATAATATAATGTTTTGTGTATGGTGTATATAGAAATACAATGATGTTTCTGTGAATATCAGCTCTCTCTGTTTGAATGAGAGATGTCAGTTAATTTTTTCAGCAACTTTTGATTATAATAATGTATTAGTACATGCTATCTTATTGTACAGTGTTACTGAGATAGTTGTACGTATGAAGTACGTAAGCTCCCAAATTCACTTCTGTCTTTAACACTTTGTTCTGAGATTTGAGCTTCCCATTAGATATCAGTCTGTCAGTAAGTCACAGCGCTGGACCTGAGAACCTGTCATGCCCGAGGGAGATGGGCGATCGTAGATGTGTCAATCATCCAGCTATCTCTCCGCATTTAAGAATCACTGTCTCTCTCTCAGGCTCTCTGCCGGTCTCATCACGTGACTCTGATATGAGCCGCGCCTGGCTCTGTTCCTCAAAATCAGAGGACTGAAAAAGCTTGGCTCTTCCGTTTCTGCTGGAAGCGCTGCATGCTTTTATCTCTGCGAGCCGCTGAGTGGCTGGAGAGTGTGGAATGTCAGTCGGGGTTGTGTCGTATCTCCATCACGCTTAATTTTAAGTGACGTGGCAGAACTAGGTCTGAGCCCATTGCCTCTGACAGCCACTTGACCGATCTCTGCGTCAGACGCCCCATCATTGCAAAGGCACATGCTCAATAGCTCTCGCAAGAGTGGCTTGTCATTCACAGGCAACTCTGCAACTCTGCTTTTATGCCTTCCCTCTTGTGCAGATATCCTCAAACTCAGCTGGGCAGACCATTAACACACGCTAATGAGTGTTTGTCACCGCATCCTTCCTGGAAGGGCTCTCTGTCCACCGTGCAGAATCGGATCATTGACTCCGGCGCTGATGGTCAGATAGCGTGCTGAGCGTCCCTCATCTCTGCTGCTTGATGGGGACTAAGAGAACTACAGTAATCTTCCTCTCGGTTTTCCCTAGAAAAGGCCATGCCTCTTTTAGGGCCCTATGAAATCAGTGTTTTTATTTATTTATTTATTTATTTTTTGTTAATATATTAACTACTTAAGTTATTTATTATTTTTTTCTTTTTACTTTCGTTTATTTTATTTTATTTTGTTTATATGTCTTTATTTGTCTATTTACTTTCCCCCCAGGTTTATTTTTTCTGGACATTTAATTTTACCACTCAAAAAGCCTGTCTGACTAAATGAAGTCATAATACGCATATAATTTAACAACAATTTATTAAAAGGTTCAAAATAAATAAATAAATAAATAAATTAGGGCCCAATGAAATACATTTAATTTTTTTCTCAAATTCTGTGTCTGTGTTTTAATTTTTTTAGGTTCCATTTAAATAGATTAATTACATTTTAAATAATAAAAAAGTTATCATTTTAATAATTAAAATTATTTGATTTTTTTAATCATTATAATTTTAATTTTAGATTTTTTTATATATAAGTTTGTTTTTCTTTCCAAAAATCAGCTTTGTGTGTTATCATAATAATAGATTTTTTTATATATAATAATATGTTTGTAAAAAAAAAAAAAAAATAGCAATCAAACGAAAATTAAACAATTCCTTTCATCGGATCATGCAGACTTAATATTTCAATAGTCTTTGCAGTTAAATATTTACAGATACTAGTCAATATCACAATTTGTGTACAGCCCTACTTTTGATTTATTCATTCAAAACTTAACAAATTCTCTGACATTCTGTGTTATACAGTAAATTCAGTTTTAATGACTGCATTCCTGTCTGAGTCTTCCTCATGGTGTAAATCAAAAGGCCCTAAGCTTTAGGCCAAAGCAGCTAGAGGCACCATTATATCATTTATTAAACATCTTTCTGTTAAATAAATCAGAACGTCGTGCACAGGGGTTTTGTCACTAATTGCACTAATTTGTCTTTGATTCTGGGTTTTCAAAAGGACTTGTACTTTTCTCTGGCAAAGAGGGTTGGGTCTGTGTTTGATTCTGGGTTTTGGTTGGGTCTGTGTGGTGAATGAGACGGAGGTGGAGGTTACAGAGTTGCTGACATTTCCTTAACGCAGCTCACCTCTTCCTTTATAATTGGCTGCTGTTGATAAGATCCTGGTGGCAGCGGCTCTCAGACGGCGATAATGCCAGCTTCAGAACATCAGTCGATAGAACAAGCTGCTGGAAACTGGAAGTGGACACGTTTCCTGCCATCATCACCAGAGCTGAGACTGACAAACGGAGATTTTGGTCAGTGTATAAGGGACAGCCTTTAGAACTGCCTGATAGCTTGATATTGATAACAAGCATGGAGCTTGTGCTCCACTAAAGGCTAAAGACTCTTCAAAAACCAGCATAGATTTTCTGTCTTGAAGTGCAACTCTCTGCCACATTCAGCTCAGTACACAAACCCTCTTTCATTTCTGCCCTCTAGAACTCTAGAACCCCAGACATAAAAATTCTGTCATCGTTTACTCATCTTCATGACTTTCCAAATCTGTATGCATTTTTTATGCATTTTTCTTCTATGTAGCACATAAGAAAATATTATGAAAAATATTAGATACTTTAACATTTGACATGCAAGACAAAAAATGCATATACATACTTACATTTTCAGTAATAGTTACAGTCAATTATGCAGCTATAGTTTATCTCAGTTACAAAAGAAAAATGAGCTGCAAAAAAAAATAAAAAATGCATATAACGATTTGTTTATAGTTTTAACTCCTTTCTAAGAAACGCCTCCAAGAGTGTCACAATCTCTCTATCCATTTGAAGCCGCCTTGTTGACACATTTAAGTGAGAATTCACATCAGCAGTGTTCAGTACATACATAACTGTTCATCAAAATCTTTAGTGACAGTTCTGTCATCTCACCTGAGAAACTCTCACATTGATTTTAATCACCTCTCACATTTTCTTCAGAAAATGTAAAAAACTAGATTGTTTTATTCTGGAGAGTGTGGTTACTTCGACGTATTTGCATCGTCCAATCAGCAGCCGGAAGTAAAGTGGCTCTGTGAAGTGAGCTGTAATGGCTGTGTAACAGATAGCTGTTGTTCATGTAACAAGATGATAAGCTTTCAGCGCTGACCTTTATTCATCATTTTTCATCATTAAAAAGATGAAAGAATAGGACTTATTCTGCCGCTTTTCAGTAGCTACAGTATTATCATCTCTTGTCTTCTTTTCAAGCCAAGCCTTTCCATTTTTCACAATAATAGTGGCTCTTGTTGTGTTTCTCTCTCACACACACACATACTCTCTCTCTCTCTGATGCTTTTCAGGCAGCAAACTCAGTTAAGAGGTATTTTTGCATCCACTTTCTTTTGTTTGTGTGTTTTTCTGTTTCATTTCCTTCAGATGTTCCACATGCTTATTTTATTTTTTAAATAGATCCACCTCAATTTATTACCACTTTCTATCTTTTCCCTACTGTATATCTGATGACTGCATGATGACTGATGGTTTGTTTCCTTCTCAGGCAGAGTCATTGTCAGTGCATACGTTCTATGAAACATCTTCTGTCAGGATAACATTAGCCAAGCAAGCGTGTGTTGTTGTGAAGAATGTGTACATTTGTCTGCAGCAAACAGTTGCTGTGGTGTAATGGTGCAAGGAGCAGCCATTCGCTCTGACACAATGTGTTTCCATCAAAACATTTCGTCCAACACATTAAACCAGTCCAGCTTAATGGATCTGCTGTTTCATCACGCGGTTCTGTCTGTGAATGAGAGTTAATAAACTATGACCGCTCCCCTGCTCCCTGACTGAGACTGTAACATGGCATGACCGTACAGCCACATGTGTTCTTCTCCGATTCTTAAGTGATTTTTTAAGTTATAGCAAAACGTTCTGGGATTTGGCTGAAATGTTCGAGGCTGACATCGGCATATGCAGGGGTTGTGCCCATGTGAGAGTGAGACTGTGTGAACAGAAAAGTCTGAACTGAGCTTCTCTGCTGTGGAGGTCTTGAGATGTGCATCAGTGGGCTGTAGACCTGCTTTCTCTGAGGAGCTTGTGAGGTCATATAGTGCTCCGTCTCAAATGACATCAGCTCTGTGGTGATTTAATGTGTGGCACTAGTGGTTTTGTTCTCCATGCATCTGAAATTATGAAATGTGGAGCCATGTTTTTGCAGTAATGTCATAGAAAAACTATTTTTGGTTCCTCAAAGAACCTTTCTGTGGACAGTTCATAAAGAATACTCTTACAGCGTGGATGTGGCGCGGCAATGCGACAAATCCCCAACAGTAAACTGCTGCCTCGTTCTATTTATGACGTACTGACACAAAGTTCCTGGTTGAGTTCATGGTAGAATATCTCTGAGAGCTTCTGTATGGAACCCAAAATAGTTCTTCTATGGAATCACTGTAAAAAAAACCTTTAGAATGGTTTATTTTTCGGAGTGAACCTTTTGTCCAATGGAAAGGGACCATGGACGTTAAAGACTCTCCATGGAACCATAGATGCCAATTAAGAAGCTTTATTTTTAAAAGTGTATGCTGTTTTCTGTTATACTTTGGCTGTACAAAAGCACTTTTATGTTAAATATGTTGTCAGTAAGCACCTGATGTTATTTGTCAAGAATGAAGGTGTTACTCTTCTTCTTCTTCTTTCTTCGGGTTTAAGAGATATGTCTTTAAAAAGCATGATGGGAGGGCACGTCCTCTGAAGGGATTTATACCAAGGCCAATTCTAAATTAAACCGGAAAGTTAATTGACCATGGAATGACCTAATTTCCATATTAACACTTACTGTCAACCCAAATTGCCGCTATACACTTTAAATGGTGGAATAATTTAGCATGTCCAAGATTTGACGGTTTACGGCATGATGATGTTTGTTTCATTAGATTCCTGTCATCGAGTGCGTAATATATGGGCTGTCATATGATTAGAAGAAATCTTGTGTCAAGACAGGAAGCAGGTGCTCTAATTAGAGGCTTTAGATATGTGTTGACATTTGTTTCGGGGGCAAAGTTTGAAAGAGCCTCCTGTACTTCCTGACAGGTGCAACTTCAAAATAAGGAAAAAAAAAAGAAAAGAAAAAAAAAACTAATTAAGCAGTGCGTTTTTCTCCAAGGAACATGCCAACATACTGCCAAAAAAACAATCATAAAAACAATAAAGCCTTTTTTCTCCTGGTTCCAGTTTTGCATACAATGCTGCCTTTTGTTGAATATGCTCACTTGTGCCTGTCACTGTACTCTTTCACATTCGTTCACCTTTGTATGCTTTGCCACTTTTTTTTTTTTGTAACTGTCAGCACTTTGATTGCTGCCAGTGATTAAAATAGTTTAAATCTTTTTACTTAAAAAGAGTCACTCAATCATTTGTTCAGTGACCTGTGCTGTTCACCTAAAATGACTAATTAACTGCAAGCAAATAGCCTTTCGTTGTACAATGTAAGCTAATATGTGACCCTGGACCACAAAACCAGTCTTAAGTGTAAATTTTTCAAAACTGATATTTATACGTCATCAGAAAGCTTAATAAATAAGCTTTCCATTGATGTATGGTTTGTTATGATAGGACAAGGTATTTGCCCAAGATAGAACTATTTGAAAATCTGGAATCTGAGGGTGCAAAAAAATCAAAATACGGAGAAAATCACCTTTAAAGTTGTCCAAATGAAGTTCTTAACAATGCATATTACTAATCAAAAATTAAGTTTTGGTATATTTACGGTAGGAAATTGAAAAAAATATATTCATGGAACATGATCTTTACTTAATATCCTAATGATTTTTGGCATAAAAGAAAAATGAATAATTTTGACCCATACAATGTTTTTTTGGCTATTGCTACAAATATACCCCAGAGACTTAAGACTGGTTTTGTGCTCCAGGGTCACATATCCGGAATTAGACAACCATATAGGGCTCCAGAATGCAATCATTATTTTTTCTGCCGGTGCGTTAGCTGTGCAGTCCAGACATCGTTTATCAGCTCAGAACAGGTTTACTCGGGAACCAGTGTTGATCTCCCGACACTGTTACTGCACACACAGCGCTGCGAGATCCAGAGAGAAACGTTTGAATTTGCCGCAGAATGAATAAGGTTGCTGCGAGTTCTAGAGAGAAGCATTGACTCTTGTAAACAGAACAAACAGTGCTGATGTACTTCAGAAAACCAGAAGTAGTAATCTATATGCTATCTATAACCATTGTGTTGTGCCAGAAATAGTCCAATGTAAATGCATTTCTCATTTCAGAGTTTGTACAACATTTTTAAGAAGGGAAATTCAAGCACTTTTCATTGACTTTAAAGCTTTTCACACAACCATTCCAGCACTTTAAAGCACTAAAAAATTATGCAATTTAAATATTATTTTTAATGGGATGACCAAAATGTACTTTGTGGTAAACAAACACTTACTAACTACAAACTAATTACCACTGTAGTCCAATCAAGTTAGGGCTGCACGATTATAACAAAAATCATAATTGTCGATTATTCCCTTGAAATTGTAATTGCAATTATCACGATTTACACTGAATGATGTTTATACCATTGTTTGATGCAGCTGCATGCCTTATTTTTATGTGAAAATAAACAAGCTGAAAACACTTTAACTGAAAAATGTTTACTGCTTTTCTATAGTATTAAGCCTCAAATGTCAAATATACATCGGATTGGTTTCTTCTTTAAATAATAAAGTAAAAAAATAAATGGTATTATAATGTTACACTAAAACTAAAATTTAAATAATGGGATAAAACCCTTATGATAACACGTAGAAAGAAAAAAAAAAAACGCATCTTAAGCACACAGAATACATAAGTGGGATTTTGTATGATTGCATAATTGTGGCATCCATAATTGTAATCGCGATTAGAAATTTTATTAATTGTGCAGCCCTAAATTAAGTCAAGTCACCTTTATTTGTATAGCGCTTTATAATTGTAATCGCGATTAGAAATTTTATTAATTGTGCAGCCCTAAAAATAGTCACCTTAATAATTCTATAACCAGTAGATGGCAGCGGAGGAGCACTTATTTTAGTCATTCATTTCTACTTTTAGCTTTATATTTTGAAATTATAAAATCACTATTATTGATCAAATCATCAAGAAATCAAATTTTGTCAGCGTTTTGCAGTTTTTTGGGTATAAGTAAGAAAAATCATTTGAATTAGGCATGGTTATTGATTAATGCAATTGATTTATTAATTGTCATATTTTGGAAGTATTGTTGGATTAATTAGTCTTTTTTTTATTTTTGTATTTATCTGGTTTTTTAGTGAGGATTTAGTGTGTGAACCACTGCGCCAGAACAGATTTTTGGCATTCACTTGAAAAGACAAACTTTTTTGAAGCAAACCAGACCTCTAATGAAAGGATTTGTTTCTTTAAATCTCCAGCATATGGAATACATTAAGGCATATATTCAGGCTCCTGCCTTCTATTATTTCTCTCATCATTCTCCCTGTCTGTCTCTTCTTTATTTCATGGCCCTTTACTTTGTTTAAGGCCTTTGTCAGAGAATGTGAATAAGATTTTGTTCTATCTGTTCTGAGATTTTTGTACATATGAGGTTACACTGTGCCTGTTATGAGTTTCACTGCACAGACTTTAACATTTAAACTAATTGAGGTTTTATTTGAAGATGTCTTTCTGAGTACAGAGCAAAGGAATTTAAAACGTACGCAAACATAGTAAGCAAATACTTCCTACGTTAGAGACAATTAAAAATCTCTTAGTTCAGAGATTCTTATGCGTGCAGTATCTGGTTTGAGCTTGTCAAAACAGCACAGTTTTTTATAGTCAGTTTCTCGAAAAAAGTGTGCAAACAGTAAAATGCGTGATAAAAATAATAAAAAATATATATATGCATGATCATCAGCACTTGCTCCACTAACATGCAGCAATTTGTTGCCGTCTGGTGTAAATTTCTGTGGTAATCCGTCAAGCACAGAACAAAGAAATTGAAACCCAGTTGGCAGACATGGAAGCAGTCTGTGCCCTCTAGTGCTAAACAGTTTGAGCTGCCAGCAGGATCAAACATGTTATTAATTCTCTCATTTCTTAGGGTTTCTATGAGTGTATTCACTCTTTAGAGGGGTTCATTCAATATTCTTGATGGCAGTACTTTTCTGGAGTCTTAAACCTTGAAATTACTAACAGTTTATTTCTTGGAAATACACTATGGAAGGTTTTTGCCAGATATGAAACCTTCTAAGGCATTTTCGGTGCACAAATTGCACTCGTTACTAGCAGTAATATAATTTTCACAGCGTTATGGTATTGTTCAAACTGGTTGTACCGATATTATCACTGGTTAAGCACTAGTTTTCTCTATGCATTTGCATGAACAATCATTCAAGGCGGTTTGTTTCTGAAAGGGAGTGAAATTATGTGTGATCTAGAACAACACATTGCTGTTTTTTTTTCCCTCAATGTATTGAGATATATAGCTTCAAATGCAGGATATTTTAACATTGTTCTTTGTATTGTGTATTGAACTTACCACATACCAGTGACTTTACAAGCTATTCAAACTATTAGGGCATTAAAAAAACAAAGAAAAAAACAATCCATTATTATCAAGTAAGTTTCTTACATAATGCATTGTCCCTCATAATTGATATAACTAGTATTATCATATACCATGGCAAGCCTACTTTCTACAAAATGACCAAGCATCATCATCATCATCATCATCATCCATTGTCAGTGCAAGCAATGCATTTGAGAATTCAGGTTTCTCCATGGAGGGCCTCCATTTCAAACAGCGCAGCCTACTCCTCTGCAATAATTAAGCTCTGTTAATTAAGTTGTTGTGATTAATTAAAGTTAATAGGGGAAAGACTGCAGAAAGAGGAGCACCTCTGGTGGGTAAGCAAACAGCATGACAGTTTATCAGTAAACTCTTAACTCATTACCCGCCCTACTCATTTGTTCATTAACGAAGCGTTAACATCGTCATCTGCCAGTTCTGATTCAACACAGAAAAAGGAAAAAACATGTTTTTCCTCTCCACAGATGAACCAATTTAGGATCTGCATTCATGTGTCTGTGACATATGCTGTTGGTTTTGAATGTAGACAGATAAAGGATAAATAGAGGATGTGTCTGCTGCATTCAGATTCAGAGGCGTTCATGCATTCTTCGATGCTCCAACCTACTTCCCTACCCCTTCCATTGAATATTCTGGTTTACTCTGAAATGCATTCCTATTACAAATCTAAAATGGGTTGCAAACGGCGTTTCATGTCAGGGCTATGGCCCTTCTCCGTGTACATATGTCAGACATCTCTGAACAAAAGGCAAATCCCCTGGGCAATCTGGAGGGAAAAAAACGGTAAACCCCAGCACCTCTAACACAGACCCCCACCTCCACGCCGATTCAACTCAGAGCCAAGCCTGAAAGCAAGATGCAAGTGTTCAGAAAGCCCAGAGAGACCTGAGAGACGCAGCACAGGGACAAGCTGAAAAATCAGAGCTGTGACGGACGAGAGCTTTTAAATCTCTTTGCCTCCACCGACTGAGCTCAGAGCTTGGAAGACTTTGGAGTTTCTATATTAAACAAATAAATAAATAGTGAAATGTAATATGTATTGTACTGTGTATATACAGTTTTGAGAAATCAAGATTAATAAAACGTGAACATGAAATCCCTAGTCTATAAATCCCAAAAGAAGTAGCAGTGATTTTTTCTACAAACACGGCGGATACATTCACCTCAGAGAAGAAAGTACCTGGATTGGATTTTGTGTTGTGTTTTTAATTCATATTGATTTCTCACAGCTTTACCTGAGTGAGTCGGAGTGAAGTGTGGCACTAATAGTCTTTCATAAATATGCAGTCATATATTTTTTTGTTAAATAATGCGTGGATAAACACATATATGACACACGTCACACGAGACCATTCTGTGATACTTTTGCGTCTTTAAAAAAAAAAAGAAAAAAATATGTTGGTTGAAGTCCACTGGCTGCAACGACTGATAAGAAAAATGAAGACGAGACAGTTATTTCAATAAAACACCTTTAAAATGTGAGCTGTCAAACAGAGAATTCTGGAAATGTCAGTTTACATTTTTTCATTTTAAATTTTAAGATGACTTGTTCTTTTTCCACTTCCAAAAACTGTACATTTGCCAGTACTTTACCTTAAACTTACATTCAATGTCCAGTTTCATGCAAGTCCAGTGCAGTATTTCACTATATAGAGTAAGGGAACTTACCTTTAACCAAATAACAGGTTTTAACAATAGGATTTTTACAGTTTTTTACCATTAAAATTGATTTTTTTTCTTTACAGTGTAGCCTTTTCGTTTCACTCTAGTAACACGGTGTCTAACTCTTAACATGTATATCTAAACACCTCCTGACTCGTCACTTTCTGTGCAGCACTTTTAATGTTGAGTCAATAAATGGCTCTTCTTTTTTTCTTTTTTGTAACAAACTTCACAAAGAAATTAAAGTCACTTTTTAATTAGGTCTTGTCCTAGAACGCCGCTCAGGTTGAAAGAACTTATCTCTTTTTGAACCCTTTATGCAGGCATCGGTACGAGTAAAGAGGTTGTTTCAGTCCATAACAATTCCAGATCAAACACCGAGCAGTTAAAGGAAATGACACACTGTTCACTTAGTCAAATGAGCTTCAATCTCACATGGATTTGGTCTTTAGGCAGCATGGACTATTACTTCAAAGATGGCCATGAGCTCTGCTGTACCTGTAATTGCATAATTCATGCAGAAGTATTCGAAGTCATTATAAATCAAGCAATCATTCTGCTCTCCAGCAGATCTTAAGATCTTAACCGCTGTCCGGCCATGCAGAGCCAGACCCACTGTTGAACCATTTATATGGCTTTAAATGTGGTTTTAAGGCAATATAAATATATATAAGCATTTACCGAGTCTGCGTACTTACAGTGTGAACGATGCACAATAGGAATCAGTGACGAGACCTGACTTCCAGAGTGAGCGCGAGACAATGACGATCCTGTGTTTGAGCTGCTGATATGAAATTCAGAGCAGCTTATCGTGATGGCTGACCCTTGTGTTTGAGCATTAGATGAAGTGCTGCTGCTTTCATGTCATTCTCACAGTGTCACACTGGGGTTTGCTCAGGCACATCGCAGTCTCTCAGGATCCCTGGGGTTCAGAGCTGCACGGCATGGATATTAATGTAATACACGTCAGTGTGTGCATGAGTTTATTTGCTTTTTTCACTAGTTTTATGAATTCATGTGCAAAGCCAAGTAGTGATGGTGATTCTACCATATTTAAGGTGCTGTTAGGTACACTAAAATATCAACAACAGCTATTAAAGTAATTAAAAACAGTCTGCAATAAATGTAATAATGCTAATAGATTTTTAATCATATAAATGCATTTATAATAATCTAAGGGGGAGAGGGGCTGAACTTATCCCCTGTGACTTGAATAATAATAATTTATTTCAAAATAATTATAATTATGTTAATAAAAAATCATTACTGTTTTCTTTTGGTAGAAATGCCAGCCATTAAAAATTCATGTTTTATTATTGTTTTTATTTTTAATTTTTTTTATTCATTAAGGACTCATTAAATTGATCAAAAATGACAGTAAAGACGTTTTTTTTATACACTTAATTACAGTAATTACATTACAGTTCAATTAATTTGTAAAATATTTCAAAATATTACTGTTTTGAAGTGTTTTTGACCAAGTAAATGCAGCCTTGATGAGGTTTGTGTGTGTGTGTGTGTGTGCGTGTGCGTGTGCGTGTGCGTGTGCGTGCGTGTGTGTGTGTGTGTATATAAATGCATTCAGTATTATTTATATTTCTTTCTTGTTTTCTTGACTTAATTTTCTAATAGTCTGAACCTGTTACTCACTGTTTCTCTGGTCAGCTGCTAATTATGTAATCTGCATCTGTCAAGCATTCATTTATATCCATTTATATCCCATCTTCTATATGCTGGCTGACAATACATTTGACCAAATGTTCTCAGAGTCACTGTAGTCTCTTCTACAGTCAAGCTGTAGGCTCTTTCTGAAGTGTCTGAAAACACTGATGTGGAAGTGCTCCATCACTAGAGCTCTTTCAACTTCAGTGAATCCCTGATCAACCGTGATGCAGCCGTATAGAACAGACACAGCTTTTGTTACCTCCAGACCAAAAGAAACTGCTTTTGTTTTGTTGAGATCACATGACAATGCATGTCTTCGTAAGGCTCCCGTATCTCATGGCTTGCTTTTCCAGGCATGAATAATACAGTTCTCAGCGGTCATGAGTGTAGATGTTGTAACGTGGTGGTCTGCACGCCTGAGTGTGTGTCTCGAGAGCGAGGTGAAATGTTTGGTAATCATGTGTCGGTTATTGATGGCTGCTGTCTGTTAAACTCCTCAGGTCTTAGAGCTCAGAAGGTGCTGCTCCAGCAGTGCTGTCAGACCTCGTTTCCTTCTCAGATGGCTCACAACAACTCTTCTAGCGCACATCCTCAATCGTGCATTTGGGGAATGAATGTGGAGCGGCGAGGGAAATGTCACCGCCACTGAGCTGGAACCCCAAACTAATTATTCCCTTAATCCAGCTAGAAGAAAGACGGAGAAATAAATAATTTGTGTAAACACACAGACGTGAGATCACAGCACTAGTCGCATTGTTAGAAAGACCTTGTTGCTGTCATGTTTGCGAGCGTCTGGCGAGAACGGGTCCGGGGCGTTTGACCCGAGACAAGAGTTAATTTGAATCCACCTCGCCAGTAACGCCGTCCACATTACAAGGCCGAAACAGTGAGCTGCGCCCAAAGCCGCTTACACAGGAGCCAGAGAAAGTGAGTCAACAATGTCTGTTTCAACTTAACAGACTCACTTTTGCAGGTGTAAAACGATACTCAGAGGGGAACAAAAGCATCCTCACTGTGCGATGTTTCTCTCATTGCTGTTTTGCTCTTAAACTCGATTCAAGGCCTAGAATTGTAAACGTGAATTCAATTATATCTGATTTACTAACTTGAGACAGCTGGTGACTCAGCCGTCAGTATGTGTGTGTTTTGAAGCTGTAACTGTTGGAGAGACTGTGCTGTTTTGTGAATATAGTCAAGGCTGAAGGGTTTGTAGCTGGGTTTGACATGCAGCAGCATGCCTGCAACACTTTCATCCATGACTTAATTAACAGAATAGTATGGCCTTGAGTGCTTTTTAGATTTGATAAAACGGTTACTGCATAATAATAATAATAAATTAAGGACACATTTCTAAATAAAACTTTATTTTACTACTTTATTATTCATTCATTATGTGCTGTCTCTTTGTTAGAATCCTACCTAGGATTAATTAAACTGTGAAGATTAGTAGATTTTCTCTTTAATTTCTTATGCTTACCAGAACTGCATTTATTTGATCAAAAACACATTAAATACTGCAATAATATTATAATTTAAAATAACGGTTTTGTATGTGAATGTATTGTCAAATTTAATTTATTTCTGTGATGCACAGCTGAATTTTCAGCATCATTACTCCAGTCTTCAGTGTCACATGATCTTCAGAAATCATTATAATATGCTGATTTGTTCAAGATTTGTTTTTCTGTTATTATCAGTGTTAAAGTTGTGCTGCTTTATATTTTTCAGGATGCTTTGGCAAATATAAGAAAAAACTAAAATCTTTCTGTCACCAAACTTTTGAATAGTAGTGAATACATCGTATAGAGTGATAAACACAGTGGATATACTATTTTTTGTGTGTTTCAGCTAAACTGGACTCTTGACCGATTGCCTGATCAGCAAGTCGATACTGATTTCTGACCATAAACACAACACAAGTGCTGTACTACAAATCACTTTAATCAGATGAAAACCTCAGACATTTCATTTGCGTTCAATAGGAAAATCGAAAGTGTTGAAAGTGTAATTACTCAAGTGATCGTACGTCCTCCTACCTTCATTAAGACATGGGCAATCCATAGATGTATGAATGAAGACTGCATTCAAAAAGGCTCTTTAGAAGAATGAGCACTCATAGAAGTGTTTGTTTTGTGAAATGATTACACTTATCGCTTGATAGCCATCATACGGTCTCAGCGGGAGGGCTCTCAGCATGTTTGATGTGTAAAGCTGGAACACCTGATGTCTAGTGTTTCAGAGAGATCTCGATCTCAAGGACCTGCGCGGCCTGAACCCTGTAAGAGTGACCTGTGGGATCAGATGGAGGTGTTTTCTGCTTGGCGTTTGACACTTGAGTTTAAAGCAACAATCTTTTGTTGTTAGCTGGCTTAACTTGCCTTTTCAAGGTGATCCAAAAGGCTGATTGAAATCGTGATGGTTTGACATAATGAGGTTTGCAATCATGGCGCGTCCCTAAAGAGTTCATTCAGATGCTTGCCTGCCGTCTCCGGCCCAAAAAATCTCCCCAGAGAGGGTTCAGTCTTGATTATGAAGTGAGAAAGTAATCTACACGGGGCTTTCCAATGAGAAAGATGCAAAGTTGTATTTTAGAGCATATTTATCTGATTGTGTTTGATCAACACAATACTTGGCAGTTTAGCAATCGCTTTGGGCTAAATTATGCAGTGTAGAACAAATCAAAATATCATGCTAAATTTCAGATTAAGAGCTGTTGATATACGATGACAGTGTCAGATATTACATTGCACATATGTTCACTTTCACAAGAGGAATAAATACGCACAGCTATGCTATTAAAATAATCTCTATATATTAGCTTGGATTATTTTAATACTGTGAATTTTGTTCTTATTTTAATTTTCCCTGTGTATCATTTGTGTATTGATTGATTTTCACAATGACTTTTTGTGCTTAAAAGGGTAGTTCACATAAAAATGAAAAATTCAGTCATCATTTGCTCACCCTCATGTCATTCCAAAACATATTCCAAATTTGGGAAACTTCCATGCAGCTCTTCATGACCCTCAACTTCCTGCTAAAGTTATCCCAGTTGCTGAAGAGCAAGTAATTGTCAGTCTATAGCTGTTAAGACCTTGTAGATCGTAAAATAAATTTCTCTGAGATTTTCTTGGCCTTCTGAGGGAGATTTGGGCAGTGAGGCATGGACAGCTTTATTGAGAAAGTTTTGTGACCACACAGTGGCAGAGGTGTGTGTGTGTGTGTGTGTGTGTGTGTGTGTGTGTGTGTGTGTGTGTGTGTGTGTGTGTGTGTGTGTGTGTGTGTGTGTGTGTGTGTGTGTGTGTGTGTGTGTGTGTGTGTGTGTGTGTGTGTGTGTGTGTAAAAGAAAGAGAGCTGTAGATGAAGAAAAACAGGCCTGTGGGGGACCCTTTCCCCATCCATCCTCTGTGACTTTCAAACAGCCTTTTTTTCTAATTGCTCCTTCTCTCAGAAGTTTTAGAAAGGTGACTTAGAGACCCAAAGGACATTTAAACCTAAAGAGATGAAACTGTCCCCAGGGAAGTAAATTCTTTCCAAAGTGGGTTTGTTAGGTCAGCACAATCTACTACAGTGAGTACATACTGTGAGCCCCTCTGGAAATGGACAGTAATAAAGTAAACTAAAATCTAATTCAAAATATTAACAAAAACTATAATAGTATCTCAATCGAACTGAAGTGCAACAGTGTTATTTTCATATTTTCATTGAGATATTATTATATTTTCTGTTAATATTTAGATTTTAATGATTGAAAATATTGAATTTAATTTAAGTTAATTTTTTAGTAATTTTGTTGTGTTTTTGTAATTTTTATTAATCTTTGTTGTTTTAAAAGTAATTTTGTTGTGTTTTTGTAATTTTTATTAATCTTTGTTGTTTTAAAAAAATGTTTATATAGCTGTTTATATGTTTATAATTAGCTGAATTAAAATAAGTTTAGAGGTTTTTATATTTTATTTTTTTTTTTTTTTAGTTTTTATTTTTTTTTATATTTAATTATCGTTTTTTTTTTTTTTATTATTTTTTTATGATGTATTATGTAATTATTTTTTTGATATTATTATAAACTAGTAGGATTTTAAACAATAAATAAATAAATACAACTCTAGATGAACAGGTCAGTGTCATCGTTGTTGGGCATTAATCAGTCATAACCATATTATATATTGCCAAAAAGATTTCTTGGTTGCATGCTATTTCACAAATCCCACAGCCATTTTTATGTCAATTTATCTTTATCTTCATATATATGTGTGTGTGTGTGTATATATATATATATATATATATATATATATATATATATAAACACACACACATGCATATAAAGTTAAAACTTTAAACTATTAAGTCATGAGTTTGTTCAGGTCGTTTTACTCTTTTTACTCTTTGATTGTGCTCCGTCATCAGTTTCATCCTGGCAAGACAAATGGCCTCTTCAGGCTTGGCAGAGGCGGCGGTTGGTCCAGCAAACATCCTGTGCTGTTATTGAGTAGTCTTTGCATTTTTTGCTTGCCAGTGAAAGAGCTTTTAATGAGTTCCAGTTCCTGATCAAACAAACCTCATATCCTCAGCTTGTATACAAGACTTGCTTCGTTTCATCAGAAAGTGAAGTATGGGCTCACATTATCCATAGCAATCTTACACACTTACACAGCGTGATGCTTTGATGGCTGTGTGTTTACACTGGATAAGGCTTTTGTAATGTTCCTCTAGCCTGATCTGAGTGTGTGAGTGCTGCGGACTGGAAATGGAGCAGAGAGAACGGTTGTGTGAATTATTATTTATTTATTTTTTTTGCCTCGAGTAAAAGCAGTGTTTCTGAAAGTCTCACAATGTTCTCTCACTCTGTTGCCGCTTCATCACGAGTATTATATGCATGTTAATGGGCCAGAATACAATTCCATGTCAGCGTAATTTCACCATGTATTAAAACGTGTTAATAGACTGTTAGCTGTCAGAATGAAAGTGAGAAGGAACTGTGATGATTATATATAAATATATATATGCACTGGTGTCAGTAGGATTTTTTATTTATTTCTTTATTTCTTTGTATTAATACTTAGCATGGATACATTAAATTGGTCAAAAGTGACAGTCTAGAGTCTAGACACTTACAATGTAACAAAAGATTTTTATTTCAAGTAAATATTCTTTTATTAATCATCAAAGAATTCTGGAAAAAAAATGCACAGCTGTTTTAAGCATTAATAATAATAATAATAATTAATAAATTGAAATAATATTATTAAATGTTATTGTTTTTAATGTATTTTTGATCAAATAAATGCAGCCTTGGGTCTCATATAAGCAGAGTGTTTGGGAAAGTTACTTTTAATTACGTTACTTAGTTACTTTTTATTGAAAGTAATGCGTTATGTTACTTTTGCGTTACTTTTTAAATCTGGGCTGGGCTTGCTTGTTTGCTTTTAATATAAAAAGTATTATTTTTGGCAAATGTGAAAGCCGTTTCAAACCAAAAGCCTCAGGCTGAAGGAAATGTAAATTCACGTCTGTACAGTAGAACACAGAAGAAAAAAGTTCAACACTCTTCAGCAATAAAAAAGAACAAATGTTAGTTTATCTTGAGTCATTTTTGCTTATTAGTGTGGTTGAATTGTATCATCGAAGCTCAGCAGCAAATTGGTTAATAAAATGGGATTAAATACATAAAGGATATTTATATTATTTAACTTATTTAATTACTGCAGCTTTGAGTCGTCATATACTTAGTTGCTTTTCACAGTTTTTATTAATTTTGAGGAAAACTAAATCAGATTGCCTGAGCGTGATGAATTAATGCATGTTCACATTTATTCTAGAACTAAAGTAACATCTTACTCCAGATTTCTCTCAACTTCTACTTATTTGAAAAAATAACTTAGATATTTTCTTGTACATTTAAAAGTAATGCGTTACTTTACTAGTTACTTGAAAAAAAGTAATCTGATTACGTAACTCATGTTACTTGTAATGCGTTACCCCCAACACTGCATATAAGAAAGTTCTTTCTAAAACATAAAAAAGACCCCAAACTTTTGAACGGTATTAAGATTTGAAGTAAAGTTTCTTTAACCAATGAGTGGGAAGTGATTGAGGAGCGGGAAACAGAAAATCCGGCCAGGATTTGGAACGGTGTGATTACAGACTGATTTCAGCGGGGAGGGAAATTGCCTGTCGCTCCAATCCACTCACATCACTGCCGCTGATACAGATGATTAAACAACTGCTTTCACTTGAAACCCTGGACCTCTGCAGTCTGTTTTGGATGACTGAGAGGAAGACTGCTGAAAAGAAGACATCTAAGACATGAGAAGCTGCAGAAGATCAACCACACACACTTCCTGAAGCATCAGAGCGTGATTTCTGCTATCTGCTGAATCCAAAACCAGGATGATATTGGTGAAATATGACTTTGAATTCACTCTGATGTCATCCCAGAGTGATTATAAGTTTACGATTGTTAAAGATGTTCCATTGAAAGCAATGAAAAGGCAGGCCGACATTTAAAAGTAGTTCTGTACGTCATTCTGGTTCCTGCTTCATTTTTCTGTTTGAAAAGTCACTTGATTATAGCCAGTGTTACCTGGTTCACTTTATGTTTCAGTGCTTTGCAAAGAAGTGTAGAGGTGAATAAATAGAAATTAATTATCAACAACAAAGCCGCACATGGATCCATGAGTGTTGCCATAGAGACGAATCATTTCAGAGTGCGAGGACGTGAACAGCTGAGAGCAGAATCCGAGTTGTTGACGTATAATCATGCTAATTCAGACATGACGTGATGTTATTTAAATGTTAAAAGATCCCGTAAACCCTCGAGGGGTGATTTATCTTTAAATAAGGAAACGAAGCATGAAGTCACATATCGAGAAGGTCATTTTTTGTTTTCTGTTCTAAATAAATGTGCTTTTTTTAGATGTTTTGACCAAAACCACCTTTGATATCTCTTTGGAGAACCTGAAAACTAATTATCACTGCTGTTTTTCATTAACTCTGACCATCCACAAAACACACCGACATTTTCTCAGTAGTCAGTGGAAATGATTTCCTCCGTGTGACTGCCGCCCACTCTGCACAGGAAGCATATGCTCTCACACACACACACACACTGTAAGCCCAGCGGTCACACCTCAGATATGGGAACTTTCTGAGCTCTGTTTCTCTGTTTATAGCGTTCATTCTTTCGGTGGGCGATACTGAACTATCAGACGTCTGGCAGTAGTTATGCCTTAAAAACGGTTGTCTGTTTTCTCTGAAGTGATGGTGAATTAGTGCATAAATTAGTTCTCAGAAGAAGTTCCCAATTTATCATAATAAATTATGTTCTATGTGTTAAGCTTATGAAGACTTCATCTCATTCTTCTCTCAACTCAGACATTTTGTTACGTTTCAGTCCTCAGCTCAGACTTTTAAAACCTGTCAATACCAGTAAATCAATAAGTTTAACCATGAATGTGCTTTTTGGGCTCAGAAAGAAAGAATACTTTTATTCAGCGAGAACACGTTAGTTAAAAGTGACAGTAAAAACGTTTACATTGTTGCAAAAGATTTCTCATTCAAATAAATGCTGGTATTGAACTTTCTATTCATCAAAGAATCCTGAAAAAAAAATGTATCAGTTTTCACAAAAATATGAAGCCGCACAACTGTTTTCAACATTGATTATAATCAGAAATGTTTCTTAAGCAGCAAATCAGCATATAAGAATGATTTCTGAAGGATCATGTGACACAGAAGACTGGAGTAATAATGATGCTGAAAATTCAGCTTTAACATCACAGGAATAAATTATATTTTAACATATATTCAAATGTTCTTTTAAATTATAATAATATTTCAAAATATGACTGTTTTTAGCTCAGTCTTGGTAAGCATAAGAGATTTTTTTCAAGAACATCAAAATATTTCACTGTCCCCAAACCTTTTAACAAACTATTGATCTTAGACTCTTCATATTAAAAATTTGGTCATAAATGTGGACTAAATGGGTTTATTGAGTAACAAATTCATCACTGAGATCTCCGGTCACACAAATTCCAGACCGAGGCAAACACTTTTAAATATAAACACAGATTATGTTTTTCTCTCTCTTTCAGAGGGGCTCAGGAATATTGCCATGGACTCCAACTCTTTAGCCATGCCCATGTCGGACCCTAATGCTTGGGCGACTGCCATGAACAACCTCGGGATGGCCCCCATGAGCATGACTGGACAACCTATCATGTCAGGTAAGCTACAAGCTATCAACTCAGTGTGTGTGTGTGTGTGTGTGTGTGTGTGTGTGTGTGTGTGTGTGTGAAGTGTAGCCTAGCACTTCTAACTATTGATTTTGGATGTTGTGAAAACATAAGCTAGTGGCATACTTTTTTTCCTGGTAGACTTCCACTCTTTGGAGAGATGTATCTGTGGAAAAGTCTGTTCTTATTAGTTTTAGATGGATTAAGTTTAGAATATTATTCCAGTCATTTTCTGCCAAAGTATTTATTATATATTTTATATTATATTTTAATATTATTTTTATACTATTGTAGTATTTATTGATGATTTGAATTACCTTCTATTTTTATATTTTCAGTTTTATTTTATTTTAATTTTAGGAATTTTGTCAAATGCATTTGTCATTATTATTATTATTATTATTATTATATTACTAATATTTTATTATTATTTTTTATACTGCTGTAGTATTTATTGATAATTTGAATTACATTTTATTTTTATATTTTCAGTTTTATTTTCTTTAAATTTTAGGAATGTTGTCAATGCATTTGTCATTATTATTATTATTATTATTAGCTTTAATTAATACTTCTACTTAGCTTTATTTTTTTTTATTTAGTTTTAGTTAGACTTATTACATTTAGTTGCCAACTCAACATTTCTAATTTTCATTTCAAGTGTTTGTTTTTTTTTATTATTATTTTTACATTTACATTTAATCATTTAGCAGACGCTTTTATCCAAAGCAACTTACAAATGAGAACAATAGAAGCAATCAGACCAGCGAGAGAACAACAACAGTATACAAGTGCCATGACAAGTCTCAGTTAGTCTAGCACAGAACACTTAGCTATGTTTTTTTTTTTTCTTGTTTCCAAGAATAGAATAGAACAGAAAAGGTAAGTGCTAGTATTAGTTGGTCAAGTGCTGGCGAAAAGCCTTTAGATGTTTTTTGAAGATGAGTAAAGACTCAGCTCAGCTCAGAGGTCATTCCACCAGCTGGGCACAGTCCAGGAAAAGGTCCGTGAGATTGATTTTGAACCTCTTTGGGATTGGCACCACAAGGCGCCGTTCACTTGCAGAATGCAAGCTTCTGGAGGGCACATAAGTTTGAACTAGTGAGTTTAGGTATATTGGTGCCGCGCCAGTGGTCTTCTTGTAGGCAAGCATCGGTACCTTGAACTTGATGCGAGCGGCTACTGGTAACCAGTGTAACCTTATTTTTTGGCTCATTGAAGACAACTCTCGCTGCTGCATTCTGGATCAGTTTTTATCTTATATTTATATTTGATCTCATTTCTTTATGTCAGTTAACAAAATAGTTTTTAATATGTTTAGTGTTTGTTAACAACTCTGGCCTGTACTGCCATGGAAACTGCAGCGTCATTATTTGAAACAGCTAACACTTTGTTTCACACGCTCTGTTATTTTGCTGTCAAATTTCAGATGTACTCACCCCATAATTATCATATAAAGATAGAACTGTGGACTGGTTGTGTCTAAATCCTGTGTAAATGACCTGTTTTTGGATCAAATAAGCTGTAGTGTGGACCAGCCTCCAAAAGATGTATGTATGTTTGTTGGTCTCCCTCCCTGCGCTGCAGTATTACCCGGAGACTGAGGCTGATGCATCCTGTGGGCCAGAAGCAGAGCGCTCGACTGAGTCAGCAAGAGTGTGAAAGTACCAGTGTGAAAACTTCAAACACATTCCCACAGTGCCGTCAGAGTGGCCAATTAGTTTCAGGGCTTTTTCATCTCATTGGTTAGTCGGCAGCACAATGTGAAGGAACGGCTGTGTGACGCTGGGAGCCGAGGCTGTGTAATGCCAGCTGGATGGAGCCGCAGAACATCTCTGCTGGTGCGCATGAGTCACTTAAAACTACACATCCACAGCGCACATTTCAGAATCCATTTCTTATTTGCACTGCATCGTTTATTAGTGACTGCAAAAGGTGAGCGATCCAAAATGCCATTGAAGCGTCGATTTAATTTCAAAGAGATTAGAATGAAATGCAACTGCAAGACGGATGGATTTTCATTATGCTGAAATGAAAACACTAGAGGGTCATCCGGCAAGCAGCAAACATCTCATTTTTGTTATTTCTCCAACATCATTCAAAATGATGGGCTGCATTTATCAGTAAACACATTGGGTGCAGTTTATACGGGCATGTGTCTTTTTTCTTCTCAGGTTTTAGAGTCGATTCTCTGTGGAGTTTCGTAAATCACCTCCTTCGTCTTATTTAAAGTCACATTTGCAGCAGCGCAGTCGCAGATATATATGCGCAAGTGTGGCTCGCTATAGGCGCATGTTTCAAATGAAGTGGGCCGTGGGGATGCCCTAGCCACCTACACTAATTTCCTATCAAATTTCATTTGCACTGTTTACGCGGCCGCCACATGAACATCTCAAGCTCCCATTTGCGAGATCACCGCCCGAGAGCAAATTATGGAGTTTGCCTAGCGGTTTATAGACTGGCATTCGGAGGAGAGAAATGCTGATGGCAGTTTTATGTCAGAAAGACTATGGAGCCTTGATCTGTGAGCCATGCAATGAGCTAAAATGAAATGGCTCTTAGTGCTGTTAATGTGTCCTGGCTCCCCCAGTACTGTGGGTCTTTTATTCTAATCAGTCCCGCCGCCGGGATTTCTGGGAGCCTTTTTGCCTCCTCTTGCTTCCTGCCTGGCGGAGACTCAAAGACTACAGATGAAGGCCTTGAATCAGGGTGTCACAGCGGGTCACTTCTGCCACATGCGTATAGATATTTCTCGACTTTCCTTGTCTCGATTTCTTTCCTTGATTGTCATAGGCTGCTTAGCAGGAGGCAGTATAAAGTACACAGCCTTTGATCTGAGCTTTCTGCTGACCCGTCCTTTCCACCGTGCTGCGGGGAGAACTGGGCCTGCTCGATGTTGTTATGACCCGCTCTGTTCAGTCGGCATTGGCTCAGGCTGTATTTTGATTGGAGGTGGAGGGAAGAGGCAGTACTGTCTGCCTCGAGTCGTACCTCATTAATCACACAGAGGGAGCAGCTGTTGCCTCCAACATCCTAACAGTCTCCCAAACTAAACTCTCCACAAACTCCATTCTGTTCTTGTACTTTGCGGCCTCAGCAAGTTGTGTGGAGTTATACGTTTATGAATATGACACTGAGTAATCCGTTTAGCCAACCGTCTAATAAATTCCGCCTCCATTACGCACAGATGATGTCATGATCAACAGAGAGATGAAGTGCGGCTCTTTTAAAATTCAGAGTGGAAACTTTTATTGAGCAACTGCAAGGATTGTGTAATTATAGCTAAAGAAATTATACCTTCCATTGAAGGTATTTAGATTTTTTTTTTTTCTGGTAAATTAAAAATTCTTACTTTTTTCAGTAATTTCAACCAAACAGCAACTGATGCCAGTTAACATCGGTTCATCAATATTTTTAAACAGTAAACATGATAAAATAGTAAATATGACTCTAGTCAGCAATATTTACCTACATTTAGTTTCATAAAATATTATATTAGAAAATAAAGAACGATTCAATGACTCATTAAGCCTGGCAGTTTTAATTTCATATTTAAAAAACACATTTTATTTTTTTAAATAATTTCCAAAATCATTATCCAAAATTTTATTTTTAATATAAATGCATTTATGCCAACTCTGCATAAAACAGTTATAAATCTAAGTGCCACTTCAGATGCCTCTTCTGTGCCGCTTTTGCAGTGCAAAAATTGCTTTTGTTTCATTTGACTTATAACAATCCTATAATTTGTGAACTAACAAACCACAGAGAATATGAAGAGCTTTGTGAATCCACAACAGGCCTAAACTAGCTATAGTAAAAAAAAAAAAAAAAAAAAAGAATACAAAAAAAAATTGAGATACCATTTTTTTTTTTTTTTTTTTTTTTTTTTGTCAGTATCACACACCCCTAGTGAATATTCAGTATATCACTCAGCTCTTGTAACTACAGTGTATTTTAGACAAGTACACAGTACTGTGTGTTTTTACTTGGTTTCAGTCTGGCTTGCACTTCACTCTGATTAATTATTCAGAATCTCTGACCTGCTGTTCTTGAGCAGAGGAATAGCAGCTTCAGTCCTCTCATGCCGCAGACAGCTTTAGCACTCCGCACCATATTGAGCTGCACGGTTTTGGATTGTGGCATTGGGGATGTTGGTTTTCCTAGCTGGCTGGGCTCTCGTGAGCCATAAGAAGGGGTTTCATAAATCCTAGCGATGTCGTTGGATTGTGTAATGTTAAATTTAATTTAAGAATGAAATGTAACCTACTTATTTCTGTTGACTCTCCATTCACAGGAATATACAGTAGTATGCATACTCTCACTTCTTAACTTAGCTCACTTTAGCTCACTTCCCTAGTATTAAATAGACTCCTGTGTCTTTGTAAATATTTTCCTCCACATCCACTGTTATTCTAGAGTTTATTATTTAGAATTTACCCCTCTTTCTACCCTCCAAAGCAGGTTTCTCAGCTTCTGCTGTTGAGCAGATCTCACCTCATGGGGACCTGTGGGCTTAGTCAAGTGTAGCAGCTCTTGACTCTTCATTCTTCAATATAAATAAGACTTCTGCTATGAATGCATCAAAGAGATATGTGTTATTGCTCTTTGGGGGGGTCCACAGGCCTTAACCGCAGCATATTTTTATGCCACTTTACATTTCTGCTCTCTTTAGGCAGGGAATGTGGGAACATTATACTCGCGCAGCTCCGCGGGAATCATGGAGAGCTCGTATTATGATCAATGTCATCAGCTCGTAGCTATTGGAAGACTCCAGTTCACACTGCCTCTTTGATGGTCGTGATTTAAAGACAAGACATTTTTCCTCCAATTTCTGGAAACAGATCTCCTAGTATCTAACTGTCTGTCTGTCTGTCTGTCTGTCTTGGTATCCGTGATCTATCTATGTAGTCTGTCCGTCTGTCTGTCCTATCTATCATCTATCTATTATCTATTTATCTGTCTGTCTGTCTGTCTGTCTGGCAGTCAAATCTATCTATCTTCTATCTGAATCTATCTATCTATCTATCTGTCTATCTATCTATCTGTCTCTGTCTATTTATCTATCTATCTATCTATCTATCTATCTGTCTCTGTCTGTCTGTCTGTCTGTCTGTCTGTCTGTCATCTATCTATCTATCTATCTATATCTATCTATCTATTATCTGTCTGTCTGTCTGTCTGTCTGTCTCTATCTATCTATCCAGCATCTATCTATCTGTCTGTGTGTCTGTCTCTGTCTGTCTTTCTATCCATCTATCTATCTATCTATCTATCTATCTGTGTGTCTGTCTCTGTCTGTCTTTCTATCTATCTATCCATCTATCTATCTATCTATCTGTTTTTGTTTTTGTTTTAGCTGTCTGTCTGTCTGTCTGTCTGTCTGTCTGTCTATCTATGTATCTGTCTGTCTGTCTGTCAGTATGTCTATCTATGTATCTGTCTGTCTGTCTATCTACCTGTCTATCTATCTATCTATTTGTCTGTCTGTCTGTCTGTCTGTCTATCTATTATCTATCTATCTATCTGTCTGTCTATCTGTCTCTGTCTGTTGTCTGTCTGTCTGTGTGTGTGTGGTCTGTCTGTCTGTCTGTCTGTCTGTCTATCTATCTATCTGTCCTTATCTATGTATGTCTATCTGTCTGTCTGTGTCTGTATCTCTGTCTGTCTGTCTCCGTCTATGTCATGTATCTGTCTATCTATCTATCTGTCTGTCTATTTGTCTGTCTGTCTGTCTGTCTGTCTGTCTGTCTGTCTGTCTGTCTGTCTGTCTGTCGGTTCTGTCTATCTATCTATCTATATCTATCTATCATCTATCTATCTGTCTGTCTGTCTGTCTGTCTGTCTTTGTATCTGTCTGTCTGTCTATGTCTGTCTGTCTATCCATCTATCTATCAGTCTCCGTCTGTCTATCTATCTATCTATCTATCTATCTGTCTGTCTGTTGTCTGTCTGTCTCATCTGTCTGTCTGTCTGTCTGTCTGTCCTATCTATCTGTCTCTATCTATCTATCTGTCTGTCTGTCTGTCTGTCTGTCTGTCTGTCTGTCTATCTATCCATGTATCTGTCTCTGTCTGTCTGTCTGTCTGTCAGTCAGTCTGTCTAACTAGCTATCAGAGTAATTTCTCTGTCTATCTGAACAAATGAGTGTCTGTCCGTCTTTTCACTGGACACGTAAGAATCTGTTGTATGTTCTTGAATCATAATTATTTGCAAAATCAATTAATCTTTTACTAAAATAAAAGAACCGAGACTGTATTCTTTCCCATTTTTTAGTTCATTATTTCCCTATTTTTTAATGTTTTTTGGTTTGTTGTTTATAATAGATTATGTTAGTGCTTTTTTTTTTTTTTTTATGTTGTGTTGCAGAGCCCATATTGAGAATCAACTGCTTGCTTCTTGTGAAGTAAATGTTATTTGCATCATGCTTCAGCTGTATGAATTTTAAGCCTGGAAACCATGCTTTAGACATTGCTCACTGATCTTGACCTGTCAATTTATGAACTCTTTGATATGCCACCCTCAGCTCCTGTTTCAAATGTATCAGTCAATAACCAGCAGCCTGCAGTAGTCATGAGGGAATCAATGTCCTTTGCTGCTGATATGTGAGGAGTATTTTTCAATGTCTGAACAGAAGGCATCTGAAATTATTTACTGTCAGAGGTTTTAGATTTGGCATATACCAGTAATTCAGTCTCTAATATAGTTATAACCAAAAGTACTTGATATAGCAGAACATTTACAGTTAATCCTGGAACCCTTTATCCATATTTAGCTTTTGTCTTGCAGCTCATTCTCACTCCTTCTGATACTAATACAGCTCTTTCCAGAGTTTTAATGTAACATTTTATCAGGTATTCAGTTTAACACAGGTCTTGACACTGGGCATTGTTTGACTCTATTTACCAAATCTCACCATTGTACTAGTGAACTTCTGGTAAAAAATATAGTGAATGCATTGTGTTTGTACGTGTGGAGCTGCTCTATTCACATCTGGTGTTGTTTGGAAACAGCTGTGTGGCTGTTAAATCCCTTCCCAATCTCAGTAAAATGAGGAAAATGATGGTTATACAGGCCAAAATCTCATCTGTCAGTGCAAATCTTTGCACAGCTCGGGCTCTGTACTCTGGTTTAGTGGGGTAAAGTGATTTCCGGCCCCCAGAATTCCTGCCAGTGTCAGGGGTGAATTGCAGTGTGAAACTGCAGATCTTCAGTTGCAGATTTCCCACAGAGACACGCTGACTTATTTCGCTGGGAGATGGTTTGCATGCCTCATTTGAGAATAGCCAACATGCCTCACGGGGTCTAACTGTGTCATTCTTCAGCGGTGCTTCTGAGGGGGGCGTTTGCGGAGGAAGGCGGAGAGCACGGCAGCGGTCGCCAGCAGCTCTCCGCTGTTAAATGCCAGGCTGATTTTCCTGACTCTCTTGCTCTTTTGATTGATGGCTGCCTTTTAATGCAGCTGCCCAAAGCAAATCTAGGTTTTAGAAGCATTGCATATTATTAGTGGAATATCCAGCACACATTCCAGTACAGCATCAATATTTAAAGTGTTCAAAGTAATCCCACAATAAATAATTGAAAAGCTGTTCTTGCGTTTTGCCATAAATTTTATTGGTTGTTTTTCTGTTTCTCTTGCATAATTTGAGAAGATGTCACTGTTAGATATACAGCAGAATTTCAGAACACTTAATACTACTACACAGGTTGTTCCAAACCTGTATGACTTTCTTCTGTGGAACACAAAAGAACATATATATTGAAAATCTTCTTGAAAATCCATTCATGCTGAAAGTGAAAATGATGTGTGCAGGTGTGCCGGTGTTCTGTAATACAGTAATGAACATGCACAGGATTGTTATTGTGGGCTTTTCAAAATGCTGTAAATAATTCTAGGCATTTTATTATCTGAATTGTTTAGATTTTTATAATGCACCATAGCTTCTTTTCCATCAAGTGGTTCAAATTTATAACATTCCACTGCGTTATGGACTGTGAAAGCAAATTTACTCTCTGACAGTAGGTGGCGCTTATAGAAAAACAAAAACAGCCTTGTTTACCCGGTACATAAAATGCTGTGCAGATTTGTGTTTCTGACAACCACTTGTTGTGGAGAAGTTTTCAAATTGCCATTCAGCATTTTGTATTCACTATTACTTTATCAAACAACTACAAATACTTAAATAATGATTATTATTTTTAGACATTTCACATTTTTCATGCATTTGTACATTTTAATCTGGATTAAAACATGCCTTCTCTGAAAATAAATCTAGATATTGTTTGAAAATATTCTGATTATTTATTATAATTGTTCATAGTTGTGCTCTCTTTCCCCGGTGTTCCTTAGTTCCATGTGTACTTATATTGCTTTTTTTGTTGCTTTGTTGATTAAATGATTAAGGAATTGGTAATTGGTAATTAGCAGAGACCCTTAGTTACTGTTGCTACGTCCCACAAGGCGTGGCGCTCTTTTGCCACACATCATGTTCTCACACAGTAAAAATACATCGCGGAGCAAAGAGAACACTGACAACGCTCTGACAGACAAGACAGAGCAGGTTACTTTAGGTATGAAACAAAGTCTCAGCTTTCAGATGTTGTCATTTTTAAGAAATTCAAACAATTAACACCCTTGTGTTGCTCTTTAATGTGTGGTGACAGAACACTGTAGCGCCTCAGTTCAAGCGGCACACAAACCTCTTCCTCTGTTCAAGTTATAACACTAAATAAACATTAATGAACATCAGAAGCTATCTTATTTCAACCACGGAAAGACGTCAATACATGCCATTTTTCAAGTTTAATTCCACCGAAGTTGATCTACTCTCCTGTCTGGTTTGTTTGTCGGACAAAATGGCAGATTCTGATTGGTCAGATCGCATGTCAGTCAAACTCCCGGTAAAGGGTCAGTTATTGTGATATGAAAATTTGATATCACATGACTAGGTTTGGGACTCGTTAGAAATTTTCTGGTTCCAGTTCCGATTCCGGTTCCATTAAAATCATTAAACAACTATTAAAGAAATAGTGGTAAGGAAAAATGCACAATACTCAACTACTCAATGCTCAATACTGTTTATTACTTACTGTCAACTTAATTTAAAGGTTGGCAATGTCAAAATTCACCATATATTACAGAATACAAATTTTCCGGTTCCAATTCCGGTTCCATTTAAATTAACTATTATTATGTTTTTTACTATTTTACCTTCATTGAATGTAGTGTTGCTGGAAGGTAGTATAAAGTTGAATAATGCTAGTCCATCAGTCAGCATGTGCTTCAAAATGTATGTTTTTTACACTATCAAAAACATTTTGCTTTTCAAGCAGGAATAAGCTGGTTGGCCAAATAGTCCCTTGAGGGCTAAGACACTTGTTCATTTCCCTAAATAAACTGTTATACTTATAACCATGTATACACACACTCCATAAAGCCCCTATTTTACAAATAATAATGCAGTCAGGAGATGGTGTGATGCAGTGAGTGGTTTCCACATTTTTAAACATTTAAAATGCATGAAAATAAATATTTTCTATCACTTTGTTTATCACTCTTGAGATGACCTGTACACTAAATAATCTAACCCTCATACTTATATAACAATATCAGTCTATTTATTTAGTGGTCCAAGTTGAAGTCAGTATGTATATTAATGACAATATGGGACAAATATAATGTAATTTAGTGGCGACAGGTGCTGCGTGCTGCCGGTACATGTACAGTCAGACAAAACGACGTGCACAGTTATCAAAGGCGCGAGTGTGTGTACAGTCGTGGGAAAAATGTTTTTTAGGTAGTTAGTGTGTTTACGGTGGTGGTATGTGGTGTTCTGTTTGTTGGAAACAATGTGCTCAGTAATTGTAGAGGGAGGGTGGTGTTTCTGTTATTTGGTTTTGTTTTCGGAACCGAAAATTAGAAATTGCTTACAGCTCCGGTTCTTTTCAAAAAACAGAACCGGTTCTGAATAAGAACCAGTTCTCGGTTCCCAACCCTACACATGACTGACATCGTTTCTTCATTTGTAAAAGCAGGGAGAGGTGGTCATTTATTAATGCGTTCTTGGTTGTAATGATTTCTGAATGAAACACGTTTGCAGCTTGGTTTTAATAAGCGATATGGGTGGACAGAGGAGGAAGCTAGTGTTGTAAATGAGAGTGTGTTGACACAGTACTCCAAACTCTTTTATTTCCCATGATTTGTCCCCCTTTAGTCGAGCTTATCTATTTAAAGGGTACGGTATATCTTCTCATTTAAGAGACTGCTCAGAGTCTGTAAAGTTGTTGGTTTTCTTCTGGAGTAGCTGTTAACAGAGCTCAGACAAGAAAACATGGGTGTACTTTCCACATCTATTATTCCTCAGGCTTGAGAAAATCCTTCCTGGGCTTTGCTCTGAGAACAAATGTAAATAATCTGTGTTAAGCTTTACTGCCCTGGGATATTCCCCTGCCTTCCTCAATCTACACGATCCTGAGGATCCAGCGGTGGAAAAACAAAGTGGATTTGATCAATCTACATTTGATTATACTAGGTCAGGTTCTAAACAAATGTATTGTTTTATTTATCTGGAGAGGCCGTTTGTTTGTGAGGATCATCTGTCTTATAGGTGGCCATGAATAAATACATTTTCCAGCTCTAATTCTTTAACAGGCTGCTTCTCCTGGAGAAAACAGGCATTGCAATTTCTCAGCCTGCTTAATGTGCTGTGTGCCAGCCAAGAGCAGGTTCCATAATTCATCAGTCCAGCGCCTATTACCTCAGTGCCAGAGCACGAGCAGACCTGCACCTGCTGCCGTGAGGCACAGTAAAGGCCTCAACAGAGGGCCACGTCCATCCCGCCCAACACAGAACCACCACACATTACTCTTAAACTGCTAAGAGAGATGGGCTAGCGGCCTGATTCACACTACAGATTTAAAGGTGAAGGTTTTTAATGTCAAAAACATTCTCTTAACCCAGTTTATTGTTCATTGACTATTATTAGTATGCCATTCATGGGTGTATCAAACATTGAGTCTTCCAGGCTGCATCGAAACATTTAGCGTGTTCCGCTCAGATCCGTTTTAACGTTGTGTACAGGGAAGATGCTGCCACAAATCTCTGAAACTGAATTTGTGGGAGGCTGTATGATGTCAGATTGGCCTTGCTGTGTTTCAGAAATCCAACCCCAAACTCTATGGCTTCCTGTACTTACTTTTGGTCGAAGGCAGATTTCCACTGCATGTGGCATCTGGCAGTGCAGCCAAGCAGCTTTATTTTTGTCTCTTCCATAGAGGACACATTGCTGCAACAGTCCTGATCCTCACCTTGACATGATCTTCTGCTGCACTCATGGATCTGTACTCTTTTTCGAGAGCTTCCTTCCTGACTTTTCATGTAGGGCAGAGTCTCTTTTGGATGGGCATTTGACACAGGCTGAGGCAAGTCTTACAAGACTTACTAGAGGATGTTCTGTCCTAGATAGATTGCCAGTGGTTTGAAATGTTCTGTATTCATAGACGGTATTTCAGACTGTGGAGTGATTGACTACAAAAGTCTTTGAAATGTCTGCCTGGACTGTTGAGCTTTTTTGATATTTCCACACAACTCAAGTTTCTCTCTAACAGGGCTGTAATCTGGTTTGGAGCACCTGATTCTAATTTTAGATTTCGCAGAGATAAAAGTAGCGGTTTAGATTTTCCACATGTTGACGTCATATCTCCTTTGATTTGGGTTCAGATGAGGGAGTTGGGTTTTTTATACACTTCTCTCTTCATTTGTTAACATGATGATCTGGTTTCCTTTCGTCTAACCCTTTTAGAGTGTATGAATTCTGTTTCTCACTACTCCTCCTCACATCCTTCTCATTCTTTCCATATTTTTTATCTGGTTAGCATGGCCCATCAGCCCCTGATTTTAGATGTCATAGAACTTCTTTCTTCAGTGACGATTAAAATATATACACAACCATTCAGAACTTTGGGGTGTGTAAGATTCTTGAATGTTTTGAAAGGGTCCCCTATGTAGAGCATGGCTGCATTTATTTGATCAAAAATACAGTAAAATATTGAATTATTGAGCCCTACAAGGCTGCATTTATTTGATTGAAAATACAGTAAAATATTAAATTATTAAGCCATACAAGGCTGCATTTATTTGATCAAAAATACAATAATATTGAATATTGCTATTTATAAAAACTGTTGTTGTTGTTTTTATATTTGTTTGTTTTTTATATAGAAATTATTCTTGTGATGTAAAGCTGAATTTTCAGCATCATTACTCCAGGCTTCTGCGTCACGTGATCCTTCAGAAATCATTCTAATATGCTGATTTGCTGATCAAGAAACATTTCTGATTATTATCATTATTGTGCTTCATACATTTTTTTTGGGGGGGGGGGGGGGGGGGGGGTTTAATTCATCCTTGGGGGGGGGGTCGTATGACATTTCAAGTTTTTCTTTGTCTTTGGAGTGTTACAAGCTCTTGGTGCATAAAGAAGATCTGTAAAGTTGCAAAGACTAAAGTCTCAAATTTTGCATAATGCCACCCAAATGTTCAAGCAAAGAACACATAACCGTTGATTCTCGTTGTTGCCGCTGACTCCATGTCGTGGAGACGCTGTTTCGTTGTGAAAATACTTTGTTTGGTCTTCCAAAAGTTGTATTGTTAAGTTGTATTTACAACACTGTTCCAGAACAGTTCAACCCAAATATTCAAGTGTGTGCAGCACATTTTATGGAGGACTGTTTCCTGATCCTGGGAGAGAAGACTACAGTGCCGGCTGTTCTGACTCTCAGTCTGTAAGTACGTTTGCATATGTAAAGGATTTGTCACTGATGATTCAAACGCGAGTTTTGAGCAGTGTGCAGCGGTTTTCAATTCCAGTCCTCACGCCCCCATGCTCTGCACATTTTGTATGTTTCTCTTATGGCTTCAGACGTTTGTTCTGTTCGAACGTAAGTGCCCTGCGAAGTGGACATCATAGGATATTCCGCCATGATTCCAGTTCGAAGTGAACGTATATGTTCCATTCAGAGTGCATTGAAGTGTGCGAGAATTTAAATTGTATTTATTTACAGAGGTATATGATGTCACACTTGTCCGTGTGTGAAGACGTTGCACAGCGCAAATCCGTGAATGAATGTTCCGAAGTGAGGTAAACTTCAACAGATTTCCCCTGCTCAGGGTGTAGGGAGCAATGAACACTGTGTAGGGACCATGTCAATGGGAACACAGTTCATGCACAGAGCTCACATCTAACGAGCTGATGATCTGAATCAGGTGTGTTAACAAAGAGGGACATGCAAAATATGCAGAGCTGGGGGCACAAGGACTGGAATTGAGAACTGCTGGTGTAGAGTAGAGCTTGTTTGTCGTTTCTCCAATCACAAATGCAGACATGGTTTACACGGCAAGATGCTCCAATCAAATCTAATATAAAATCCCCACAGTCAACAAAGTCATTGTTTTTTGTCTTATAATCCATAATTATGTCCCCACTGGATGCCAACAAATGCGTAGCACACCTCGCTACAAATGCGTAATTTGTAATGGATTTGATTGTTTTTGTCTTGTCACGCCGGTGTTCACATAAACACATTTCATTACACCAAATACACAAAATAATGTTCTTTTTAACATGATATGACCCCTTTATTTACAAAAATTAAAAGATTAAATGTATATATATTTTTATAATGTTGTTTTATTTTTTATTTATATTTTTTTTAAGTTGTTTGTTTGTTGGTTTGATTGGTAATTTTTATTTTTAATTAAAAATACAAGTATAACAATACTTATTGCTTTTGCAAAAGTATTTTAAAATATGGGCCAGCAGAACAAACCCTTATTATCGAGCCTGTTTGAGAACCTGATGATTTACTTATTTCTTATTCCTTAGATTATAATGTTTTCCTCCACACAGTAGAAATAAAGGAATCATAGGCTGAGAATGATGCAAGTCTTTCTCAGCAGTGCGTTCAAAACCTTGAGCTGTACCTCTTCTGTATCCTCATTTTATCTCCATTGCTTGGTCACACTGGACATGCAACTTCACAAGGATTTGCCTCTGGTTGTTTTCTATGTGGAATCGAAAGGTGCAACTTTGAAAGTTTTTCACAGTCTGCTGTGTTCCTTTGGCTGTGATTAATATTTCCCTTTCAAAACCATATCCTTTGAAAAATCCTTTTTTTACCCTTCAGATTTTAATGGCATATGATTATAAGGGGTTTTCCTGTTCATCCACACGCATGAACTTTGTTGATCATACTGTATAACTGCAATTAATGCATTTGATTGTTAAATATGTTTACATAAAATATGAGTTATTGATCATCCAAGCATCCTGAGTCTTTTAAATTCAGCACAGAATTCTCTATGTTTAATTGCTGTAAATAAAACCAACTCAGTATAATTAAGACCTTATATATTTATAGAGCTGGTTAAAATATTCAGACTGAGCAGACCACTGCTGAGCGAGAATGTTTCTAATGAGTATATTTGTTTCCTGCTTTTTCACAGATATTGTTTTCGTTTGATTAGACTCTTTTAATGATTTAACTCATATCTTGTAATATCTGAAATCAAACAAGGCCTGTTTTCAAAATATATGAGAACAACAGTTCTAATAAAAATGAAGTTGACTTTCTTGTTCCTAATAGATTATTTAAAGGAATAGTAAAAATTAAATAAAATAAAATTAGTTGAAAATGTACTCTTCCTCAGGCCATCCATGATGTAGATGAGTTTGTATCTTCATCAGATTTGGAGAAATGTAGCATTGCATCACTTATCAATGGATGCTCTGCAGTGAATGGGTGCCGTCAGAATGAGAGTCCAGACAGCTGATAAAAACATCCCAATAATCCACAAGTAATCCACACCACTCCAGTCCATCAGTTAACATGTGTGTTTGTAATAAAGAAATTCATCATTAGGATGTTTTTTTTTAACTTCCAACCATTGTTTCTGAGTGGATTTTGATGTGAGAGGACAGCAGCGGATGGACTATTTCACTGGAGGAATTGTTATTATGGAATATGGCCTGGTATTTTAGCCAGACGTGATGGAATAAAGTTGAAGCAACCACAAACACGCAGCTTTTCGATCAACAAGCCGTTCAATTATGGACTGGACTGGAGTTAAGTACTTGTGGATTATTGTGATGTTTTTATCAGCAGTTTGGACTCTCATTCTGACGGCACCCATTCACTGCAGAGCATCCATTGATGAGCAAGTAATGCAATGCTACATTTCTCCAAATCTGTTACGATTAAGAAGGGGTTTACATGACATAGTTTATAACGTAAACCGTTCATTTACACAACAATGAGGGCTTGAAAATGCTAGTTAATGACAGTTAATGTCTCATAATGTATAAACTACAAAAATGCTAATTAGTGAAAACGGTGACATTATGCACATGCCTATTACATGTTAAGTCTATAAGAATGCATATGTGCGCAGACGTGTAGTGTTTCTTTACAAAGTGACATCTAAAAAACTCATCTACATCTTGGATGGCCTGAGAGTGAGTACATTTGCAGCAAATTTTCATTTTGGGTGAACTATTCTTTTACAAATCTCTGACATTTCTGTCAATATAACAGTTACATTTACTAAAACAAAACCGTGATCATATATAATTTAATTTGCTTGCAGGCAGGCTACAGTTTTGCATTGTGTGAAAAATTGGCCTTGCAGGAAAAGCCCTAATTATGTGGTTCTGATTTAGACCTGCTGTCCAGGAATACACAGCAGGAGCCATGGCATCCATACCACTGTGGACCATCTTATCTTCTGCCTCCATTAGTGGCTGAGAGACAGAAATATCAATACTAACAGAGTCATTAAGGCAGGCGATGTGGCGGTCAGCTCCTCTGTCTGTACATGCTGCACTTCCTGTCCTGCTTCTGTTAATGCTTCTCCTAGAGAGGCTGTGCTCCGGCCCTGTCACCCTCACAGTTCAGACACATCTGCCAGTTCAGAGTTTTTCCTCACGCCCCACCATCCTGTGGGACAGCATCATGTCCAGCAGCTCTTACAGACCATCATGAAAGCATTCATGTTTGCAAATTTGATTTTCCTATGTCAATTAGCATCTGCTACTATCCTCTAATAGATTTTCTTAACACTAAATTAAGCTGCCTGATGTAATAGAGTTGGCCTCAAGTGTTGGGTCATATGAAAGCATTTTATAGATGAGATCACAGAGCTCTAGACTAACATTTGAGAGCATTGGCTCCAGTGCCACTAAACTCTACAGATGGTGGTGCCAGAAGCAGATTCGGTGGCACTGGGGGTTGGGGGGTATTAAAATAAAGATAATTTAATCATAAAATTACTATTTTGTTTACATAACGAAGTGCATTTACTAATGATATTACAGGTTTATTTCTTGGTAATGCACATTCGAAGGTAAAGTCATTTGGTCAAAAGCATACAAAATTTACTAAAATTAACAACAGTAACGTGCAAAATGTTTAGATGAAAAATTGGTATATTCTACTCCTTTAAATGTACCATTATTCTTCTATAGTATTACTGAACTGACTGACAACTTAAGTAATTATAAAAAGAGCGCTCTTTCCTTTTTTTGTGTGTGACTCAGTTGCAAATTGAAGAAAAGTTTGTTTTTCAAGGAACTTTAATGCATTAAATTTGATTTATTGATGATTTTATATTTTATAATAGTTATTTTTATAATTTCAAAACATAAAGCAAAAAGTAGAAATGAATGACTAATAAGGTAATAAGTGCTCCATCTACTGGTTATAGTGGTAATTTGATGTCTTTTTTAATTTTAAATAAGTGTTTGTTTACCTATAAGTATATTTTAGTCATCCCATTAAAAATAACATTTAAATTGGATCATTTTTAGTGCTTCAAAGTGTTGGAAATAGTTGTGTGAAATGCTTGAAAGTCATTAAAAAGTGTTTGAATTTCTCTCTCAAAAGGTTGTAGAAACCCTGAAATGAATAATGTAATAACATTCGACTCTTTCCGCCACAAAACCATGGTTATAGTTAGCGTCACTACTTCTGTTTTTTTTTTTTTTTTTTTTTTTTTTTTCAGAGCTGTTTGATTGATCTCAATAGATCTCACAGCATCCTTATTCATTCTGCGGCAAATTCAAACGCTTCTCACTGGATCCTGCAGCGCTGTGTGGTAACAGTTTCGCCAGATCAACATTGGTTCCCAAGTAAACTTTTTCTGAGCTCAGACCAGTTTGTTTGCGCTGCGCTCAATTAATGGTCCGAGCTGATATACGAGTAGAGGATTTTGTTACGCTTTTGTTTCGTTTGCCGTTTGATGTTTCTCACATGCGACAGAAATGGCAGCGCTTATGTGTTGAGCAACGGGGTGGTCGCACCAGTATGACTGCTCATAATATTTAGTCGCACCGGCAGAAAAAATGGTAGCAAAATGCGATTATTTGGTCGCAGCCTGGAGTCCTGGATCAGTGGATTCTGGGCTTAGGTTTCTAGATTTCTCTGTCCTTTTATCATGTTTCAGAATATGGAAGGTTTTTTCCCCTTGTTTTCTTTTCAGGCATGTTTTTTTAAAAATCATGTTAAAAAACATGCTAGCAACATGCTAATCAGAGTGTTTAAGCTGTCTGTCACTAGCAAAGCTTAATGACTACCCTAGAACAACATGTTAAGTCATCCTAGCAACATACTAAAACATGTTAGCAATGTACTATTCATGTTATCAACAACATACTAGCAACAGACTAATCATGTCAACAACATACTAATCAGGTTACAAAACATGCTAGCAACATGTTAACATGTTAATCATGCTAGCAAAATGATAATCATGCTAGAAACATGCTAGCAACAGTAATCATGTTGGCAACAATCATTCTAGAAACATGTTAACAACATGCTGGCAACATGCTAAGCATACTAGTAACATACTAATCATGCTAGAAACATGTGAGCATCATGTTAACAGTATGTAAATATTCTTAAAACAAGCTTGCAACATGTTAAAAACATACTAATCATGTTAGCAACATACAACATGCTTATCAAGATGATAATCTAAACTTTCAAGTTTTTTACAGTTGCTTCAAACATTCAGGCTAGGCTTTCTCAAGCCAACTTTAAAGTTTGTTCACTAACTTTACTCATCTAGTTTATTTTATTTTATAATATTAAATATTTATTTTATTATTTGTATATGGAGATATTAGGCTTTGAATATGAACCCTGAAATGTGTTCTTGCATTATTTACTTACAGTATGGTGTGTTTATTTACAGTGTGATTTACATTTCATAGATCTTTACTCTCAGAACTTTTTTGCTATTTTTTCCCCAATGCCAGAGGCAGAGCTTGTTTATATTATGTAGCTGCAAATAAGGGAAATATTTGAAGTGTGTGAGTTGAGTGCACTAAGTAAGGTTAGACAGACGTATAAACTCTCCACAGGTGCAGGAGAGGCAGCAGAGAGCGAGGCCTTCGTCATTTCCATTTCAAAGAGCTCCTCGCTGTCATGCAGCTGTAGTCTAAACCAATACCTGTAAATGAAAGCCAGTGTTCACTTTTTTTGCCCACAGATGGACCGCTTGCACATAGTAACACGCCAAAGCAAACAGCTGGGGGAATGAGTCATTAAAAACCTATTCATTTCGGAAAGCCTTTTAAATATGTATTAGACTTATTTGTTTATTTATCTTTGAGGCAGAGAGTTTAGCTCCAGCATGTAGACTAAAGCGGCTTCTATTCACTCAGTCCTTTGTGATGTCCTCTCTTCTGTTTTTACAGATTTTGACCCCAGCCTCGGCATGATGACTGGAATTGCTCCAATGAACCCCATGATGCCCGGCCTTGGGATTGTGCCCCCGCCGGTTTCGCAAGACATGCCCATCGTGAAGGAAATCATCCACTGCAAGAGCTGCACGCTTTTTCCGCCCAACCCCAGTGAGCATCTCTCTTTCTCTCTCTGCTGCGTTCCAAAACCTAATGAGCTGACTCCACAGGCAGCATTTGAAGTCAAGTCAAATCTGCTTTATTGTCAATTCTTCCACATGTACAGTACATACATACAGAGAATTGAAATTGCGTTACTCTCAGACTCTTGGTGCATACAGATAACACTAACAGTAGAAGATTAAATACAGATATAAGAGTTCAGTGGTGCATTGGGAAAAAGAGGGACGGGGGGGCAAGGTCGGGAGGGAGTTCAGCTTCCTGACAGCCTGATGAATGAAGCTATCCTTCAGTCTGCTGGTCCTGGCCTGGAGACTCCGCAGTCTCCTCCCTGATGGCAGCAGACTGAAGAAGCTGTGTGACTGGTGAGTGGGATCACCTGCGATGCAGAGGGCTTTACGGGTGAGACAGGTTCCATAAATGTCCTGAGAGACACCAACGATCTTCTCAGCTGCTCTCACTATGCGTTGAAGAGTCTTCCGGCAGGACGCGCTGCAGGCGCCATACCACACAGTAATGCAGCTCGTCAGAATGCTCTCTCAGAATGCAAATGAGACCCACCACAGTCATGTCATCCACAAACTTAATAAAGAGGTTAGAGCTGTGTGACGGTGTGCAGTCGTGGGTCAGCAGAGTAAAGAGAAGGGGGCTCAGCACACATCCTTGGGGGGCCCCATTGTTCAGTGTGATGGTGCTGGATGTGTTGCTGCCGACCCGTACTGCCTGAGGTCTTCCAGTCAGAAAGTCTAACAGCCAGTTACACAGCGAAGTGTTGAGCCCCAGCTGGACCAGTTTGTTAATGAGCTGTTGAGGGATGATTGTGTTGAATGCTGAACTGAAGTCTATGAGCAGCATTCTGACGTATGAGTCTTTTTTCTCTAGATGTGTGAGTGCTGAGTGGGGGGTAATGGCGATGGCATCATCGGTCGAGCGGTTGGACCGGTATGCAAACTAGAAGGGGTCCATAAATCCTTTACTGAGAAGACCATCTCAGAATATATTGCAACAACCTCAGTTATACTGATTATGAATAACTTTTATGCAATAATGCAATGTTGAAAATGATCATTACAGATTAGTAGAGTGTTGGGTTTAGGGTTAGTAGAATAAGTTGTCATGTATGTGCAAAGTTGATGGACCATCAAAATAGAGTGTTAGCAGATATTAAGTGGACAGTCTACTAATACTCCACTGACTACTAGTAGATTAGTATAGTTAATATAATGTCCAAAGAGGACTATCAAAATAAAATGTTACCGAATATGGCATAATAGGATGCTTTCTGTGTAACCTTGTAAAAAAGAAGTGTGCTTAATTGTACTGAATGTGCACTTGTAGCACTTGTTGATGATATTTATAAAAGCATCTTCTGTTAGCATTTTTTACACACAAATTGTGTTGCTCCATCAGTAAAAAAAAATATTTTTCTCAATGAAAACCCTTGTGAATTAGAAGAATGCTTAATTGTTTAAATGTGCATTTGTTTTGTTTATTATATTTTATTTTAAAATGTAATTTAATTTAATATATTGTATTGTGTAAGTTAAGTTAAGTTAAATTGAATACACTTTCATGAAGATGTTTCTTAACACCCTTAAGTACACTTTTACACACTTAAGTATAATTAACACACACACACACACACACAAGTGCACTTTGTAATAATGTGAAACGAAAAGTTTTACTTTAAAGTACCTTTTAAATCATTGTTTTAATAATCTGTTGTTTTTCCAGAATTTCAGTTGTTGTAGAACACACTAAACACATGTAAAATACTTTAATTTTATTATTATTATGAGTGAGTAATTGCAAATATATGTAAAGACATACAAGTTTCAATAGAAATTAAAGTGTATTTTAGCTTATAAGATCTAAGTACATTTGGAAGTACACTTTAACCACATTTCAAAGACAATGGAAGTAATTATGCAGTTACATATAAAGATGTACTCGAGTCCTACTAAAGTGGGTCAAAAAAGCACTCTCAACTTCATTTCATTTTAATTACATTAATTTCATTGTAATTAACATGCATTTAAGTGTCTGAAAACATTTAATTCAGTTTTCCCTTTAGATGTATTTTTTTTAAGGATGGTATTTTATTTTTTAGTAAGTATTCTTTTTAAAATTATGCTAAAGTGTACTTCTTTTTCACGAGGGTTTTTTTCAGAATTCGGTTAGGATGGTTAGGAAGCCGCCTTAGAAGTCAACCCACCCATGTAGGCCGTAGGCAGCAAGGCAGCTCACTAGGTTTGAGTCAAGTCAAGTCAAGTCAAGTCATCTTTATTTATATAGCGCTTTAAACAAAAAAGATTGCGTCAAAGCAACTGAACAACATTAATTAGGAAAACAGTGTGTCAATAATGCAAAATGACAGTTAAAGGCAGTTCATCATTGAATTCAGTGATGTCATCATGCAGCTCAGTTCAGTTTAAATAGTATCTGTGCAATAATTTGCAATCAAGTCAACGATATCACTGTAAATGAAGTGTCCCCGACTAAGCAAGCCAGAGGCGACAGCGGCAAGGAACCAAAACTCCATCGGTGACAGAATGGAGAAAAAAACCTTGGGAGAAACCAGGCTCACAGATCGTACATCCCACTCCATATAACATGCATGCAATGATAAGCAGTATTTGTAATCCTCATGCATTTTAAATGATATTATTGATATGATCTGAAATGCTGACCTAAAGAAAAGTCTGATATAGCCATGAGCTACTATGCAGCCCGTATATGATTTAATATTATAATTCTATAAATATTTCGATCTCCGCAGCCTAGCAGCGCATGTCACCTTGATGAGATGCAGATACGATTTTAAAAGCCAGCTGCCAATCAAAGCGTCAGACTGACGCTTGATAGAAAGGCTGTGTTTTTATTTGAGAGAGGAGCGGTCATGCATTCTTTCATATTTACCCTTATATCCCCTCATTCCACCAGCTGAATAAGCTCATCTGAATTCGTCTCCTGTCACAGAGAGAGAGGTCAAGCTGAAGAATGAAACAGGAGGGGGCTGTCCGGGGGGACGGGGGTAAACTCTGACTGTAATTGGACAGTTGACCTCTAAGGAGACTGAGGTATTCTGGCATGTAAAATATGCCACACAGCAAGAGGAGGGTCAGAGGAGACCATGATTACCTGAGAGAGTCAGTATCCTTCAAACAGCTGAGCTTTCTGCCTGCCGATCACGTACTGCGTGCACATCTGTAATCACAGGCTAGGCGCTCCCATAATGCTATGGTCAGCCTCACCCGCAAAGTGTCCTAACCCTCCTGCCTAAAAGAGAGTGACGGACTGACACACCTGCTCCGCGCGCTGTAATACGCAAACAAACGATGTGAGACGTTGATCGATGCCAAAGCGGGAAGTACGAGAGGAGAATTTAAAAGCCAACGAAGCAATCCTCACCTGGCCTCAATTGAAACAACAATTACCAATGAAAGCAACTTTAAGAAAGTTTGCAAAAGGACAAAGACTGAACAACAAATAGAGGCTTTGTTATAAAACCAAGTAAATGCCTAGGGAGGCAGCGTTTTAAGATATGTGCTGTCTCCAAAATTAAGGGTGCATCACATGTTTCCTTTGTGGTCGAGATAAAGGAAACCCTAGAATGCATTGTGATAGGCTCAGATAATATTTGGCCTGAATAAAATATTGTGCTGTTGGCAACATGCTAATGCCAGAATCAAGTCAAGTTTTTTTTTTTTATTTATGTGGAGTAATAATTGGGTGCTTATGACAGGGGTCTTCAAACCATTTTTTGGAATCAAAAATATGATGATTTCCTTGCAGAACCTCCTTAAATATACAGTATGAACATAAAATCTTTTTTTTTTTCTTTTTTTTTTCTAAAAAGATCCATTTGCAATGTGAACAAAAATATATCATGTGTAACATATTATCTGTAAAATATTTACTTTCTATTAAGTTTCTATTTTTTTTTCTCTATATACTCAAACATTCAAAAAAATTTATATATATACATATATAGGATTAAAAATACAGTAAAAACAGTAAAATTGCAAAAAAGTATTACTGTTCAAAATAATCTATTTGACTTTCTTTAAAACATATTATTTATTCCTGTGATGCAAAGCTGAATTTTCAGCATCATAATTCCAGTCTTCAGCGTCACATGATGCTTTAGGAAACACCGCTGAATTTCAGTTGAGTGGTGATAGAATGTACCAAAACAGAATAGAATTACAGAGAAAACAGAATAAAATACTAAAATAATGGCAAAACTACTCAAAGTTATATTAACCCTACCTCGTGATGTTTATGCAGATTGAAACTAGTTTGAGTTTGTAAGAGTTTGTTGTGGTGTTTGTTGTTACTTCTAATTTGGCTAAACTGGACAGAACTGTGGCTATGTTTCAAGAGCAATCTTTTGTGTGTGTAATGTTGTGAAGCCTGAGTTCAGTTTTCACTTTTGTGTTTCTCTCTAGCTGAAAAAATGTTTTGAAAGAATGTTTGATCGTCTGTAAAGGAATCTGATTTTCTTTAACAATGCAGCCTTGTCATCATTCACCAGGATCCATTCTTCAATTGACAACAGAAGCAGCGTGCTGTATATCGATCCTAGAATCGCAGCACAACAACATGAAAAGCACGGCTCATATTCCCTCTGCAGATTAGAAATTAAAGAAACCTGGTCACTCCTGCCTTCCCTTCTGGACTGATCAAGCAGCACACGGGTAATCATGGAAAGATCGTACAGGAGAAAGACAGGAAGGGAAAGTCAGGACAAAGGCTCACGTGATTCTGGGGCGTCAGATTCTGGGATTGTTGTTTTTAATGATGAGAAACTTGAAAGAGATGGCCATCGCAGTGAACGCAGCGAACACTGTCTGATGGGATTTGGGCGTATCCATAAACCCGAGTGTCTCCGCTCATCTCGTTCAGACAGAACAGGCTATCATGCTCATATCTCGCATTGCAACGAGTCTCCTTTTTTCCGCACCAGCCCGTGCAGAAGTGGATTTAATAGCTGGTGACAGCTGTGCTCTCCTGACTACACCATACAGTAATGCGGAGCAATCATTCATGGTTATTCTCACCTCAGTTGCCAGAAAAAATAAAAAAAATCCTTTTCCCAAGGGCCCACGAAGGCTCATGCCATTTAACATGAAATTTTACAAACTCGAGCCGCTCTCTTATTTGTTGCAGGAATCTCTTTTCCTGGTTAGCCCATTTTCATTGCTTGTACGCCCTTCCTTCACTATCTTTGTCAAAGTCGTCCACCCTTTTCTCTCTGTCTGCTCTCATGCCCTTCAAGGCACAATATGATGGGAGATATCAGCGTTTATACCATATCTCATTCATCAGTGCTTTTTAAAGGGCAGCTGGGTTTGCTTTGATTGGAGCTGTATTAAAAACACACAGGCTTATTGCTGTCAGCTTCACCCCTTGTTATTTATTAGACCTGACCGATGATGATATTTGAAACCTCTGTGTTTTATTCAACTCGTGGGGTCTCGGTGGATCAGTGCAGAGCTAAGCTTAAATCTTCCCTCGCCTTGCTTTCTAATAAGGACACAGACTGCTCCTCTTGCAATTATGCTGATTTTTGCTTCGTGTTTCTGTCACGGTCACATATTGTGCTGTAATATTCAGTGGCCCTAAAAATGTGTTTGGTACTTGAGTCAAACTTAAGAATATGTGAATGTCATTACATTAGATAGGAAAAAATATATATCAAACAAATGATGTTGGAGCCTTTTTAACTTCACTTTTTCTTTAAATAATAGTTTTTGGTGATTTTTAGCGGAGTTAGTCAGGTTTTTTTTTTTTTTTAAGAAATTAATACTTTCATTCATCAAGGACACAACCGATCCACAACCGATCATTATATTTATAATGATACAGAAGATTTTTATTTCATTTTAATGTCCTTCTTTTGAACTTTCTGTTTCACAGTTTCCACAAAAATATTAAACAACATTGATAATAACTTTCAACACTGATAATAAACATAAATGTTTATTGAGCAGCAAATCAGCATATTAGAAGGATTTCTGAAGGATCATGTGACTGAAGACTGGAGTAATGATGCTGAAATTAAAAACATTAAAAAAATCCTATCATACAATTAAAATAAACCTTTTTTTGTTGTTGTTAAAATTAATTGACACAAGGATTGATATTTTGTTGCAATGACTTTCAGACATTTTTTTTATTTTTTTTTTTATGACAGGCATGTGACCTTTTCGTTGTTTTTAGTAGCTGACCGATGTGAGCCAGTGCTGATATCTAGAGTGCAGGGTGCTGAATCTAATTAATCTGTGAATGATATATTAGTCTATCACTAGTTATTTTGAACCGAACCTCCATAGTTACAATAAACAGATGCATTATATTTGTATTATTAATTAAGCAGGTTAACAAATGAATGTGTCTGTTATTGATGGTGGATCTGCTCCACAGTCAAACTCTAGACTCCAGCAAACAGACTGAATCTCCTCCGGCCTGGATCTCTGTCCCACAGCTTTAGCACAGCTTCACAGCTTCCAGACCCATCAGTCATATTCTGCAGCTCTGCACGGCCCCAGCTTGACGTAACTCCATCTCTGCATCGCCACCGCCACCTCATTCTAGTCTACTGTGCTTAATAAATGACCATCGACCGCCTTTCACTCACTGTCGTTTGAAAGACCTGGCTCTCTGAAGGACACTGAGTTCTTAGAGAGAGAGAGACCAAGCATGGCAAATATCATCCGTTTTCTCTGCAGAGCCTGGAAACCTACAGACCACATGAAAGGATAGCAGTGATTCAGTGCCCAGTTGTGGATGCCCCTTCCACCGTCAGGTCAGACTGCATACGCTGCTTTTCATTGCCTTGTAAACCGTCAGTCTGCCCTGGCTCTGTGCCTGAGACTGACCTTTATATCAGGCAGAGCTCTCTTCTTCCAAGAGCCGAGAGGGCCGTGTCACTGCGGTTCTGCTTCTGGAAGACTCAGTTTGCTGTGGGCACTGCCAGTCTGGCCTGTTTCCTCACTTCAGCCCACGGATGACACATATCACCCACACCTCGCTCCGCTACACCCGCCTGTGCCTGCAGAGGCCTTTAACCTCACTTATACACACAGCTGCCTAAAATAACTACTGGCTATGTCTGAGATAGCGGCTTTTGTACCTTAGAATCAGTCTAAGTATTATTTACTTAAATAGGATTTAATAATATTTTAAATTTGCTTTTATTTTAATATTTTCAGTTTTCATTGTAATTTTAATAATTGTGTTATGTGCTTCTGTCTTTTTATTTCTTTTAATATTTTTTCACTCTTGTTTTCATAACACTTCAACTTATTTTATTTCAGTTAGTTTCAGTTCAATTTTTTATTTTTATTTTTTTGCTCTTTTTTCCTTTAATGGCAATGAAATGGTTATTAGTCAGTTATTATTATTAATTTTATTTTTATTTATTTTTTTAATGTCTAATGCTATTTTTACAGGAGCCTGATTTAAAAAAAAATGCTTATTTAAGATAAAAATCTCAGACAGACTCAGAGCTTCTCATAGGTTTTTGCATATACATCTTATTTATACATACATATATATATATATATATGGACTGAGAGCATTTTGAGGCATAACAGGTGGTGTTATTGAATGGCATTGATGGTGTTTACTTCATAATTAGAATTTATAGGCAGTATAGGTATGTTCAAATCAAACATAGACACAATTGTTGAGAATCATGAACATGTTTAAATGTTTCGTTCCAATCTAGACACTAATCGAAGACACTTTCAAGTCAATCTCAACAGTATTTCTGGGTTTGATTCAAGCATTCACAAGTTCTGAAATGCAGAAATGCTGTTGAGGGTCATGTGTGAATGCTTGAATCAAACCTAGGCTTCATATTTGGGCATTGTGGACTTGTTCAAATGTTCAAACCAAACATCTTTAAACATGTTTGAGCATCATAGATGTTTATAAATCAATCTGAAAAGTATTTTTAAATCATCAGACTTGTTTGAATCAAAACTTAACAAAAAGATGGTGTGATTGAATGTGGCTTTCACTGGCTGTTCAACCTGACCCTCAACAGCGTTTCTGCATTTCAGAACTTGTGAATGCTTGAATCAACCCTAGACACTTTACAGCGTTTCTGCATTTCAGAACTTGTGATCTTTGGACATCATAGGTACATTCGTTTCAAAATAAATATTTTGAGACAACCTAGACAAAATAAAATCAAGCATTATTGTGCTTCCCAACATTTCATCGCAGTATGTGGAAATGCAAATACTTATGACGCTGAAAAAAAGTATGCAGCTTACTCTTTTTAGACATTCTATGATGTCCAAAGATGCTATCATTGTGATTATTAAAATGTGCCTTTAAATTCTTAAAATCTATTTAGGTTCAGTATGATTGTTTAAACCTCGATCCCCAGAAATGCTGGAACGTGGCTCAGCAGGTGTTCAGACACAGCAATTATGTAGACAAGATCCACAATACCACCACGGCAGATTTAGATTGCTAAGCATTATAATGAATAAAAGTAAAGAAAAAGAAAGAAGTGGGAAAAAACCATAGTGATCATATATAGCTCTCCAGTGGAGAAATGCCTGTTTAAGGTGCTTGTGATCACCACAGGCTTCCTACAGAGACACTGTCCTGCTCTCCTCTTTCAAGAGGGACAATACGCAGCAGGTAGACGGCTGTCAAGCTGAGTGAAGACTGGCTTTTGTGAAGTCACTTCATCTTATCTGCAGTCTCACTCTCCACACCCCACTCGAGCAAACAAAAGACCCAGGACTCACGAACACAAGTCAGGCTTCCTGTGCAGTTCTGGAGCTCTGTGACTAAACACATCTGGGGTTTCACAGGGCAACATGCTTGTTAAGATCAACGCTATATATATATACAGTACAGACCAAAAGTTTGGAAACATTACTATTTTTAATGTTTTTGTAAGAAGTTTCTTCTGCTCATCAAGCCTGCATTTATTTGATCAAAAATACAGAAAAAAACAGTAATATTGTGAAAGATTATTACAACTTAAAATAATAGTTTTCTATTTGAATATACTTTAAAAAAATAATTTATTCCTGTGATGCAAAGCTGAATTTTCAGCATCATTACTCCAGCCTTCAGTGTCACATGTAACATCCAGTCTATCACATGATCATTTAGAAATCATTCTAATATTCTGATTTATTATGAGTGTTGGAAACGGTTCTGCTGCCTAATATATTTGATGAATAAAAGGTTAAAAAGAACTGCATTTATTAAAAAAAATAATAATTCTAATAATATATATTCTAATAATATATTTTCTTTACTATCACTATTTATCAATCCTTGCTGAATAAAAGTATTGATTTTATTTAAAAAAAAGAAAGAAAAAAAAATTACTGACCAGTAGTGTATATTGTTATTACAAGATATTTATATTTTTAAAAACATAGCTTCTTTTTTATTATTTTTTTTTTTTTTACTTTTTATTCATCAAAGTATCCTAAAAAAGTATCACATGTTCTGAAAAAATATTAAGCAGCAGAACTGTTTCCAACTTTGATAATGAATCATCATATTAGAATGATTTCTAAAGGATTGTGTGATAATGATCCTAAAAATTCAGCTTTGCATCACAGCAATATAAATGATAATTTAAAGTATAATAAATTTAAAAACAATTATTTTAAATTGTAATAATATATCAAAATATTAAATTTGTTTTCTGTATTTTTGATCAAATAAATGCAGGCTTGATGAGCAGAAGAAACTTCTTTCAAAAACATTAAAAATAGTAATGTTTCCAAACTTTTAGTCTGTACTGTATCTGTGTGGTGCATCCTGGTGTGACTGAGGACTGGGGTCTTCAGTGAGGGTGGCAGAACTATCCTTTTGTGAATGATTAATGGTGTTTTTGGTGAGGGTGGCAGTCTGCGGTACGGTTGTCATCTCCATCGTCTATGTGTATTTGAGCGTGTACGAGACAGAGATACACCTGCGGCTGTCTTCATTTGAGCTGATTAGCGTTAAGCTTGTTGACGACTGTCTCTCGGTCGAGCGCTCGCAGTGCTGGAGGTGCACAGTGCCCTCCTGAATTTATGTCCCAGACCCTCCTGTGTCATCTTCACTCACTGTTCAAAGAAGCGCCTTTGACGGCACAGGATATTTAGCCATGGAGCCGTGGGAAGAGCATTGGTTTGTGAAATAATAGGCTTTGATTTCATCGCTGTGCAGTTTACACTTTGAGACGTTGTCGTTACTGGAGAAACTCTCCAAAGCTATCTCAGACATCTCAGATCTGATGCAGCGTTGTGTGTAATTTCATGTCGCCGTCTTGGGTGACAATGGAAACAAATCAGCCACTGGCTGCATGGTGAAACTCATGAAATTATATACTTTGCTTTGCTTTCTCCCCACAGTGTGAATATGAAAACAAAAAGTGGGTGTATTTGATTTAGAAAAGTTCAGACGTATCCAATTCGTTCTTGTGTAGCTCCTCTGTTCCTCCTAAAGCAAACATCTACTCTGTGTTTTTATTGCTTGCTCAAAGTTGCAACTTTCAAGAGACTGCTAATGTCAAACTGAAATGTTTCATGTGCATTTGACAAAGTAAACATATGCTCACCTGGGCCAGCGACCAGTATTTAATGAAGCTCAGCGTAAGATGTGACGAAAGATGAAAACAAAACTACTTGCCCCTTTGAGATCCTCTGTGATTGTTCTTAAACTATAGCCTCAAGTCTCTCGTTCTGTACTCAAAATGAGAAAAAAATAACTTATTTTGCATTAGTATTCAACTTTTACATTAGTGTGCTATACATTATGGGCATTTTGGGTTGTCTTGAATGTTTGCTCTATTAGTGCATGCATTTGAAGTTTTCTTAAATAGGCCTGTGTGTTAAACTACTGTGATGGCGGGATTTTCAGAGTTCTTGCTCCATAATAGTATACATAAAAAAAGTAGACATAATAATAACCATGCTCTTTTCAAACAATGAGAGGTGAACCATTGCAGCATGAGGTATTTCAGCTGTGTTGCCAAGTCCACTGTTTTCCTGCAGAATTGGGCTACTTAATAATTGGGCGGAACCAACTGGAAGGAGGTTTTGGCTGGTTTTAGTCATGATTGGGCTAGTTTTGAGTACAAGTTGGGCTGTTTTTTTACGCAGACCTGGCAACCCTTTATTTCAGCACAAAACCATACATGCATCTTAGAGTGTGGTTGCATTTGCAAAACTTCACAGGTGTAATTTTGCAGGCAAAGTAGCGCCATTGTCCATAGTCAGTAATGCAGTGATTCATGAAGCACAGCTTACTCAAGGCCAATTCCAGACTAAGCAGTTTTATATCAGGAAATGCAGTGAAAAGTTGAAGAAACCTGAATCCAATCTGAATATTTTTACCTCATGTGTCCCTCACTCAAAATTCCACATTGTGAGGATTCCTGTTGAAACAATTGTATTTTGCCTGCAGAATGTGATTGCTCTTTTATTAACATCAAACTCACAGCCTAACATAAACAGTTCCATGTGTATTCCAATTCAATGTCATTCTTTTTTGGCAGATCCTTTCAGTGCAAATGAGGCTCACAAACATTGGCTAAAACAGTTGACATTGTGCTTTTAAAGCAAAAACATGACACTATTAAAACATAAACAGGATTTTATTTAAGATGAATGTTTACGTACGTTTTCTAGTGATCATGGCAGACTTCAGCAATGATCAGACAGACAAGTTATTTAATTTACAGACACAGCATGTCATCCAAAGTCCATGACTGACATCTGAATCATTTTGTTCCACATGCTCACATTCTTTACCTATAGTGTTGTATTGAAGCTGTATGTATATGTTGTATTCTTTAGTCAGTGGAGTATTATGTTCTTTCCAATGACATGAGCTGACATAGATATATAAAGCTCATCATGAGCCGCCACAATAAACAGGAGTTAGTGTAATGTTGGTGATGATGGATGGCGAGTGTTAGGGGGCAGCCGTGGGGTCCAAAGAGACTTACTTATTTATAGTGACTGGCTTACAGCCAAACATGCCTGATCTACTTTGCGTCCGACTCGGTTTGGACCCCCCATCAAGCATGCAGTCCCCTCTGAGTCCCAGCAGGTGCTTCCTTCAACTGCATTCCCATAGCTTGTTAAGACCGTCTCTTCAGTCCTGATGGAAAGCACGGATTATCACCAGTTTGTCTGCACAGCATCGCTGAGTAATCAGCTAACACCAGAACAAGCCAGTTCTGTATGGCAGGCTTTGCACTTGTAATCCAGTCATGTAACAGGTGCTGGGTTACATTGATTATTACTTCTCAGCCTGGTTTTCTCAATGCATCTTATTAATGGTTGAATCGGTTTATCAAGAAGAGATTAGCTTTGTGAACCTGGAGGTTCTAGTGCCGTGTTCTGCAAATTAAACCAGTCGAGAGAAAGATCCAGAGACATGTTGAGTTTGAGTGCTCTCTATACTAAAACTATCAAATAAGAATGACAAAAGGCCAAAAACAGGTCAGTCTGATGATTTGGCACATTAACGTTTTTAATGATCTTCCAGGTTGTTTAGATTAGAATTAGATAATGAATCATTTTAATGTCAAGGTTGTAAAAAAAATAAATCAGTGATTGATTTTGCATGTTTCATCTCTTTCATACGTGGCATGTATTCAATAATGAGCTATGGACTTAATGTGGCGAAAAATAGAGATCAATATCTAGATAAAAGAAAATGTCAAAAATTCTGGTAGTTTAATATTCTTTTGTGCTTGTCTTCAAAGACCTGCCTCCCCCTGCCACCAGAGAGAGACCGCCCGGCTGTAAGACGGTGTTTGTGGGCGGTTTGCCAGAGAACGCCACAGAGCAGCTCATTGTGGAGGTGTTCGAACAGTGCGGGAGTATCATCGCCATCCGCAAGAGCAAGAAGAACTTCTGTCACATCCGCTTCGCTGAGGAGCACACGGTGGACAAGGCCCTCTTCCTGTCAGGTGCACGATCGGGAGGATTTTCCTCCGTCACTGCAACACCAACAATTGCTCTATTTGAGAATGTTTTTATTTATTTAAATATGGACATATATATGAAAATAAAAAGCAATAATATTTAAGAATAGTTTAAATGACTATAATATATATTTACATAAATAAATATAATATATATTGGCTGCTCCAATAATACCTTTTCCATTATTTATTCTTCTCTGAGTGTTGCTCTCTCAGAGGAGAGGGGCGAGACTGGAGCGGCGCTCCATATATTACACGGCCTCGTGACAGAGCTCTGCAGGCCTTTCCATAAATAATAGTGTTCATTTCTAACGTGAACACATTGCGTAAAATATTTACCAGCGTCCTGGGGCTGTAAAGCAGTGATAGAGAGGTGGAAGCAAACCGTGAAGCTCTTTCTCTCATTTCTGTTGACACGGCCGTCTGTGAATATATTCATTCTCCTTAAAAACACTTTTCAGCCTCTCTGTAATGTACTCGGAGCATCATACGATTCATAATTCACTGGAGCCTCTTTCACGTACCGCTTGGCCATTTGTCAAGATACTTTTCCAAGCAATTTTCTTTTTTATGCTGAAATATATAAAGCTTAATATAAAATCACTTTATTTTTTCAGCCCTATCACAAGCCAGATTATTCTCATCCTTCATGGCTTGTCTGTGCTGGTTGGGTTCAGGCTTCGATTTCCTCATCTGAGTCTGACATTTGGGGCTTTTTACATTTCATACAGAATAAACAAATATGCATGGTTTGGCCTTAATATGTCAGCAAGCACATGTTATAAGTGCAGATTAAGCAGCAGAGAGAGTGTGTCAGAGTTTGTGGGAGTCTCTCTGTCCCGGGTCACTTCATGAATCTCTGGTGCTAACATCCTGTTTTTCTCAGTACATTCTTGTGGTTTGTTAAAGCTGAATGTTTTTCTGCTGCTCTCATTTTCTCGTTTTCTTTATCACCATTTAACTTCTTGCACTCAACTTTTCTTTTCCTCCACTTTATCTTTCCTTTCCACTCTTTTCTTGTCCTGTCCTTTTCTATAATTCCATTTGCCCTTCCCTTTCTTTTCATTTTCTCAATTCCCTGTTTCTTTCTTCTTTCCATTTCCTCTTTTCTTTGTTTGTCCTGTCCTTTACTCCCCTTTAACTTATTTTCCTAATTTCCATTTCCATTATTATCCTTTTTTCTGTCTTCCTCCTACTTTTCTTTTCCTGTTTCCTTTCCCTTTTTTCTGTCATTCCATGTCTTTTCTTGTCCTCTTCTTCTCTCCTTTTCCTTTTATTTCCTCTAAGATTTATTTTCCTTTCCTGTCTTCTATTGTTTTTCATTTACCCATTTCTTTTTTTTTGATCATTTCCTTTCCTCTTTCTTTTTCTGTCTCTTCTTGTCCATTCCTTTGCTCTGTTTCCCTTTCTTCTTTTCTTTTAATTTTTTTCCTGTCCTTTCCTCCCCTTCCTGTTCTTCTTCCCTTTGCTCCATATTTTCCTTTCTTTTGATGTCCTGTTCTTTTGTTTTGCTTTCCATTTCCCTTTTTATTTCGTCCTTTCCTTTTTCTTTTCCATTCATTTCCTCTTTCTCATTCTTGTCTTCACTCTGTCTCTCCTTTCATTTCCACTTTCTTTTCCTTACCTTCGATTCTCTTCCCTTTCCTTTTCCTATGTAACTGTCCATTTCCTCTCTCCTGTAGGTTACAGGGTCAGGCTGGGATCAAGCACAGATAAGAAGGACACAGGCCGGCTGCATGTAGATTTCGCTCAGGCTCGAGATGACCTGTACGAGTGGGAGTGCAGACAGCGCATGCTGGCCCGGGAAGAGAGGCACCGGCGCAGGATAGAAGAGGACCGCCTGCGGCCCCCCTCACCGCCCCCCATCGTCCATTTCTCTGAGCACGAGTGCAGCCAGCTGGGAGAAAAGCTCAAAGGTGGGACACGTGACGTGTTATGCTTCTGTCACAGTGATTTAGTTGCTTTCGTCTGTCACACCTCTGTTGTTTCCTGATGCTTGTGAAGAGGCTTCTAGTCAGTGTGCCTGTTGGCTGGATGCATCTAAATCTATTTGTCTCTGAGTTTGATGTTCCATGCTGTTTAATAGAAACCATCTGTTTTTGCGAATGCATCTCGATTCTCTTTCTGGGAGAGAAAAGTGTATTATAGAGAAGCTTTTGAGATGAAATCAGTTGAAATTAGCCATGTTTATTAGCCACTTTTCTATATGTAATGACTAGAAGCCTCTTCACAAGCATCAGGAAACAACAGAGGTGTGACAGACGAAAGCAACTAAATTGTGCTCCTGTTTCTGGTTAGAGCATTGTGTAATGGTTCGATTATATGCAGTGATAGTAAAAAATGCACTGTAAGTTCTTTGGCTCACTTTTGCATAAAAAAATATGCAGGTTAAAAGCGTCTGCTAAAAAAAAAAAATGCATAAAAAAATATATGCAGTGGGAATGCTGCATGCTGTTTGCTGGAGAAAATCTCAGCGGCATCCTTACATCCTTGTCTGTATAATCAATATTGGACAGTTTTTGACAATTATTTTTGAATCTGTTAGTTCTGAGTTTTTGAGTCTAAATCAGATAAACGAGCAACCAAATCAGTTTAACTGATGGAGAGGGATTTCTTATTCATGATACACCGATGCAGTCTTCAAAGGGTTGATGGATTATTTGTTTAAATTATTTGACAGCATGATTTTTGATTATCTGTAGTTAGGACTTTCATAAATAAATCAAAGCCTCCTAGGATTCTCAGGCAGACGTGTTTGTGTGCTTTACAGGATTACAGCAAGAAGAACAAAATAATAATTATTATAATGTTTTTCTTTTTGTTGTTTTGTAAAGTCAGTCATCTTCAGTGTGCAGACAGCAAGAGTGCTTCATCTGTTGCACAGTTAACGCCAAACAGCTCCGCAAATCTCTGCCAAACTTCCTTTTGTTTTTTGTTTTCAATTTGCGGATTTTAAATAAACTCAAAAACACTAAAAAATAATAGATTTCTGGAAGAGACTCCCTGTGGCATTCATTACAGTGATTTTCAGTTTTACCATTCCCAGCTGAAAGTTGCAAGCCAAAGCTTTGTAGTTCAGAGCGATCAGCTTGACTGTTTTCCGTTCTCCTGCACACACACACACACATGTGTGTCTCAGGACTTCTTGAACAACTGAATTAATTAAGTAATATTACCAATTTTAACAGAAAGCACACAATAATATTCCTGAGTTATGATTGACAAGGTTTGACCGTCCAAACATGCTGTCGATGTCCGTCCCTGTTCTCTTGTCCTCTCCTAAATGTCCTCTACTTCACTAGTGTGCATTTGCTGTCTTTTTTGGCCCAGTAAACATGTCTTGCAAATACGTTTTGACACTAGAAGGTCCCAGATGAGAAGTGTTCCTCTCCAACATTGTACTCAGCTCTCGTCCAACCATCTGTTTTTGTCCCCCACTGTTTTACTTTCTCCACTCAGACGACTCCAAGTTTGCCGAGGCCGTGCGTGTCCTGCTGACCTGGGTGGACCGAGGGGAGGTCAACCGCAGAAACGCCAACAACTTCTATTCAATGATCCAGTCCTCCAACAGCCACATTCGCCGGCTGATGAACGAGAAGGCCGCCCATGAGAAGGAGATGGAGGAGGCCAAGGAGAAGTTTAAGAACGCTCTTGCTGGGATTTTAGTACAATGTGAGTGTTTCTTAACAGATGTTGCTTCTGTCTTAAAACCTAGCGAGCTGCTTACCCAGACAGCATTTTTGGGCATCATGAGCACATTTTCAACTCACTAGGGTTGGAGAAATATTAAATTACTGATGATAAAATTACTAATACTAGTATTTTCAGGCACTCAGACACACAAAAGATTTTCATATAGAACTGGAAATTATTTTAAAAATGAGGGGTTGAAACATAGCTTCAAATTATTATTGGATTTGTGGGCTTCTGCTGATTTCCATCATTAGTGGTGGTGGATTTTGCATTAATTATGATGCTGTGATAAGACCCAACTGAGCCAATCGCAGCTGGTGGCTGTAGATGTGCATTTCTCTGAGGCATTGCACAAACCCTGAAATGATTTCACCTTTCAGAGCAAATGTTAGGGCAAGTACTGACTAATACAGAGATTTTAGGCCAGGTAACACATTCCACACATCTTCGGGTGATTATTTGAATTTTATACACCACAATTCACATCAATAACTTGATAAACCGTACCATTCAAAAGTTTGGAGTCTGTACGACTTCTTGAATTTTTTGAAGGAAATCTCTTCTGCTCTTTGCATTCATTCATAAACAATACAGTAAAATAGTAATTTTGTGAAATTTTATTGAAGCTGAATTTTCAGCATCATTCCTCCAGTCTTCAGTGTCACATCATTCTAATATGCTGATTTGCTGCTAAAGAAACATTTCTGATTATTATCAATATTTACAACCAAACTCTTTGATGAATAGAAAAACAGCATTTATTCGAATAGAAATCTTTTGTAACATTATAAATGACTTTACTGTCAACTTTAAACAATTTAATGCATCTTTAAGTATTATTTTTTTGCAAAATTTTTGAATGGTAGTGTATGTCCAACTAACTAAAATATTACATATCTTCACAATTGGTTTTGTTGATACTATAAACCAATAGGTATCACTTTATAATAACTTTTTTTACACTTAGTGAGCATTATCACATTATGTAATTTTTAACAGATCATTAGAACTGCAGAGCAGCTCACATCAGGACTAAAAGCTTCTTGTCTGAAGAGCACAGAAGTGCTTGTTGTGTGACGTCACTGTAGTTTCATCCATACTATCAGACATAAAAGGAAGCATTGGGTAAATTGGTGCTGTCAGCTACCGCATAATTACACTTCACTTCCTGCCATCATGATAGTGCGCTCAACACAGCAGGCCTTTGTACTTGATTGATCCAATGCCCAGAGAAATGGAGATACCACTCACACACTCACACACATATCGTTTCCTTGATACACTGCCAGGCGTAATGTTCAGTGTGCTTTTGATTCAATATATGGGGGGCTTGTGGGCATATATAGTTAGAGTATTTAATTAAAAAGCAAATGGAATAAAAATGAATACAGACTTAAAGAAAGGTCAAGGCAGAGAAAACCTTGTCTTGAAAATTAGAAGTTTTCAAAAGAAAAAAAAAGTTAGTGTATTTGAAAATCATACATATGCATATTCCACATAAAGAAAGTTTAGTTAAATGTACCAGTGTGGCGTTTATTTACTGATGTACCAGCCGGAGGCATTCAGACGTATTCATTTAGAAAGCTACTCTTTTGAATGCAGTGGCAAAGGTTGTTTTACTGTCTCTAAGAAAATCTGCCCAACTTTTGATCTCAGAAGCAGTTTACGCTCTGCCGTCAGTTACTTTTACACTGCAGCTTTTCCATGACTGGGTTTTATAGTGTACACGCTTTGATCTGAGATCAATGTGGACCAGAGGTAAGTTCTCCAGAGGCCTCTACCACTTTGAGCTGAATGCAGAAGAAGGTAGAGTATGTGAAGCATTAGCGCACAGCTACAGACCTGTCGTCTGTAACCTATCAGGCATGTGTAGATCATTTAGCTGCTTAGTCTCTGGACAGCACACCTGATGACCCTTCCTAGATTAAAAGTAAGTAACCCCAATCACTAGATTGTCATGACTAGCCTGACCGATTGCTCACATAACCTTGACTTGAGCTTGTAGAGAAACAGATACACTTCTGATGACATGCCACTCAACAACACACATACACATAGGCTTTGAACTGTTCCATAACACTTTCTGTGAAACCCGTATGTTTGATGCATGATTAAGGTAATGCACGAGGAGTGTGCAGCGAAGCTATTTTCTTTATACACTACCCTTAAGATGTTTGGGGTCTTTCTTTACATATATATAATAAAAAAAAAAATAGTAAAAAAAAAAAAAATGGCAGTACAGACATTTATATTGTTATAAAATACTTCTATTTTAAATAAATGCTGTTCCATTGAACTGTCTGTTCATCAAATAATCTTGAAAAACAAATGTATCACAGTTTCCACAAAAATATGAAGCATCAACTGTTTTCAACATTGATAATCAGAAATGTTTCTTGAGCAGCAAATCAGCATATTAGACTGATTTCTGAAAGGATCATGTGACACTGAAGACTGGAGTAATGATGCTGAAAATCCAGTTTTACATCATAGAAATAAATTAAATTTTAACTTATATAAAAATAAAAAACAGTTATTTCAAGCTGTGATAGTAGTTTACCAAATTATTGTTTTCACTGTATTTTTTGATTAAATAAATGCAGCCTTGGTGAGCAGAGGAGACTTCATTCAGAAACATAAAATCTTATTGGCCCCAGACTTTTGAATGGTAGTGTATGTGCATCTGTGGAAATGTAAAAGTTGTCTGTATCTGGATATTGTAAGGTGTGGGCAAACCACAAAAGCCCATTTTTAGATGTAACAATATTCCATTTATAGTTCCTTGTTATAGAAAATATATGATGAATAATTTATTGAATTATTCATTATGTTTTATGACTATGCTATAAAATAAAGATAAAAGTGGTAAACAAAGTGGGGGGGGGGGGGGGGTTGTACAACTCTGCAGAAAAATCAGTACATTTTCTTTGCAGGTGACTCTGCAGCAATTGTTTTTAGAAAGAAATCGTGGAGAATACATGAATGTGAAAGTTCAAACCACACTTAGTCATAAAATTAGTCATACTGGCTTTGCAGACTTGCCAGAAAAATCCTTTATCTTTGTGTTTGTTGAATAAAAAGTGAATACTCGGTTTTTTGTATGTATTATTCAGTAGAATACCTCATTTGAGTCTTTCCCTATAATGCACTATAAAGCATTATAATACTTTAAAGAGCAAATGCACATGAAACGCATGATGGCACAAGAAATGTGATGCAGATCATGGAGTTTAATGATTCATACTCTTAAAAGTGTTAAAACCATGGTTAAAGTATTAACAAGAACATATAACTGATAATAAGGTTGCATTATAAGGCATTATGAATTATTCTGCATCAATATACAGGCTTCATAGAAAGTGTTACTCCTTCTGTAGTGACTTGGCTGCTATTATTATTGATGCAATTGGAGTTCCTGGTCCAGTCATGGTTCTCCGTCCCTTAGACGTGAAGTTCAGGAATAATGCATGATTTATTAGTGATGTCATACAGTAACTTTATCTAATTTGAATGTCATGGTAAGTTTTTGGATATCCCTTCACAGCCACCACTGATGTCTGTCTATCAGAGTATTATGCCTATACTGTAGTCGCATCCATCCTGATGTCATATAGAGAAGGAGTTTCACAAGCATCCTCAGACATAAACATATTTATGAATAGGTCTCTTCTCTAGTGACAGGTTGAAACCCAAGAGTGTTTTATTGTGGAGAAGAGACAAAATATCACCTTCCTAGAGATACAGACTTCATCTGCCAGAATATGTCTTTTCTGTTTGTCTGCTTGTTTGTGTTCTCTCTTATAGATATTTCCTTCTGAAGCCTGTCAGGTTATTCTAATGGGTTTAGAGCGTCTGCTTGAGGAAGTAGTGACAGTACTGATTTGCACCCAAGCCTGCTCGAGCTGTCTGTCAGAGTTATCTTCTATCAGGAAAACTACCTACAGATGTTTCATCAGAAAGGTTGTGTCACCTTAAAAAAGCACCTTCTAGTAGCTTCCCCTGGTATTTAATACTGTCCAGTCTTTTATCTGCAAGCAGCAGATTCAAAAACAACAACAAAAAAGAAGTATCTGGCACTCTAGTGATGTCTGGTCTGTCGTGATGGCACACCGTAGAGGAGAGAAAGCATCGTGACAGTCGAGCATCTGTCTTATCTGAACGCAGACAGAACACACAGCAAAATAAATAATGAAATGCTGGATACAGCTAAAAGCTTGCTGGGGTTGCAGCCCTGCAGGAGGATAGAGCAGCAGGTTGTCGCTGTGGCAGGTGGGACACGGTGACAGGGGAATTCTGGGTAAGACTTTTTCAGCTTAAGACGCTGGATTCCGGCTGAGGCGGCAGACGGGTGCTGTCACAAACCAAATCTGTGCTTGCCCCATCTAATGGATGTTTTGTAGTAAAAGTGTTAATGTTTCTGTAAACAACCTCGCACAAACAGCTTTCCTATTATTACACCAAAATGGGAGACGACAAGTAAATATTTGAATGTATTGGACAATATTATACATCGGTAGTATTTTATGTAAACAAACTCACTAAATTATCACTTTGGACACTTTGGACAACAACTCTTCAAAATCTTCTAAATTTTTGAAGCAGTCTGTCATTATTCCTATAAGATACTGCTAAAGTATATCTTATAATTAATAATTGACCTTGGATAGGCAGAAATAAACATTCAGGTACAACATCAAGCGATATGGTATCAGTAATAACAATACCAACCTTAAAGTGAAAGACATGCACTAGCTTTCAAACGTTTGTGTTCGGTAAGATTTGTTTTTCTTTCTTTCTTTCTTTCTTTCTTTCTTTCTTTCTTTCTTTTTTAATTGAAGTCTCTTGTGCGCTCAAAGACTGCATTTATTTGACTAAAATAGTAAAAACAGTATTATTTTTTATTAATAGCTGAAATATTACTATCATTAAAATTAACAGTTTCCAATTTTAATATATTTTAACATAATTAATTTCTGTGATGCAAAGTTGATTTTTTTAGTATTATTACTCCAGTCTTCAGTGTCACATGATCTTCAGAAATCATTCTAATATGCTGATTTGCTGGTCAAGGAACATTTCTGATTATTATCAATGTTGAAAACAGTTGTGTTTTGCTTTTGCTACAATATTTGTTTAGAAATTTAAGGCAATGTAAATACAGACAAATGCCAGAAAAATATTCAACATATTCAAATGGAGAATGCATTGCAAGTACAGTAAGTGGTAGATGAGCAGCAGAGAAAGGCGTTAGTAATGCTGAGATCATGATTTCTATTCCCAGGGAATGCATGAACATGAAATGGAAATGTATACCTTGAATGCACCGTAAGTCACTTTGGATAAAAGCATAAATTTAAATGTGCCATATGTATCATGTTTTGTGTCATAGCCCAGTACTCAAGGGGGTGATAGAGTTATCTTCAAACGTCTGTGCCATTAAATCAACATGCTGAGCAAGATTCCTTTCAGACTATTGCTCTGCCATGACAGTTAAAAACTGACTGTAGACAAGACCATAATGATAGCTGGCCTTGCGGCAGTGCTGAGAAGCAACATGTACTTGCGTTGCATTATGAACTTGAGTGCAGTCCGAAACATTTCGTAATGATGCATGAAATCAAGCTTGCACAGCTAGAGGCTGTTGTTTTGGCCTAAATCAAACACAAGTTTAACTATTACTACACAATTTTCATTTGTGAATAGTGAACATGCAAAACTACTGACACTTTGTCATGACGGGGTTGCTACACATCAGATTGAAAACATAGTGCACACTTACACACACCTACACAATCTCAGACGTGCATACACTCAGGCACATCTCCGTCCTGGCTTTGCCATCGATCTCTTCCATCAAAATAAAGGATGCTGAAGTCACTTATCGATCGGGCCTCTCTCACTCTTGAGCATGCTGTTGCCGCAGACAGATGTGTTTGGCAGCCTTCCTGACTCCCCAGGGTTTATTAACCCCCTCTCAGGGAGAGAAATGGGATCTCTGAGTGAATCTGCATAGGTCACGTTATACGTATATATCAGTAATGATGTCATGCATCCATTAAGTCGCTGGCACCTTATGTTTTTGTCTCTCAGTCCTGCAGTTACATCACTTAGGCTGATGGATGCTTTGATGTCATTTCCCAGACACTTTTTTTTTTTTTTTGGATCCATGATGCATTGCACATGCAGAAACTCTTTGAAACAGGATATGATAGTCTCAAATGATCTAGTCATGAGAGTAGCTAGTTTAAATACCTATCAGATTTCACTAAAAGTAACAGGCAAGCTGAGATTTAAAGTAATAGTACTGTTGATGAAGTCTAGAGGACAAAACCTCGCTGTCTGTTTCCTTCTGAAGGGCCGTTCACACTGACAGTGTTAAATAGTCATAACCCAAGCTGAAGTCATTCCATTGGCCATTGGCCATTTCCAGTGATATAGGGGAGACAGTGTAGGTTGCGATGCAACAATATTAAGGAATCTTGTGCAAAATAAATGAAATGGAAGTATTTGGAACGTACCAACCTTTGCGTTAGGATTTTGCTAAGTTAAGAGGAAGAAATTATAATTAACCAACACAAAAAAAAGGCATCACAAAATAGTTGGTAAAGCACTCCATTCTTTGCATTGATGTATTTTACTGATATTTCCCAAAATTTAACGTAATACACTACCTTTCAAAAGTTGAGGTTGGTAAGATTTGTTCTTTTTTTTTTGAAAGAAGTCTCTTATGCTTACGAAGGCTGCATTTATTTTAATAAAAAATACAATACGAACAGTAATCTTGTGAAATGATTATGATTTTAAAAAACTGGTATATTTAAATTTTTCGATTTTTATTGATTCCTGTGTTGCAAAGCTGAATTTTCAGCATCATTACTCCAGTCTTCAGTGTAACACGATCCTTCATTCTAATAAGCTGATTGGCTGCTTAAGAAACTTTCACATTTTTGAATGATAGTGTATGTTTTGCCTTGTCGTCCACCATCTTGGATGATTTTTTCTGCATAATTATGCCACCTGCTTTTTGGTTCAGCTATCATGTCATTAGCGCATTGATGTTACCTCAAAACACTATCTAGGTTGGCAGATTGCTAGCTATTGGAGCAGAGTATATGTCATAGATGTCAGAGCAGCACATTCTATTAGCAGCTGTGATTCTCAGCAGCTGTTCCCCTTTCGTCCTTCGCCTTCCTCCTGTCTTGCATTCTCACAGGAAATTGCTGCCATGTATCTCGAACATCCAAAGCACTCACGCCCCCAAAATAGTTGATTGACTGCCTCGTCTCTTAATTCTGAACAGATGACTATTTCTGGAAGGTTTGCTTTAATGAGTTTACATAAGTGAGACATCCTCTTTAATCTATACGCACTGAAGTAATGAGCCCAGCCTGTCATCAATGAAACATTCATATCATTAGGCTTCCACTTGAGGTACACTTAAAATACAGGAGATGCTTTGACTATCCGGCCAGCAGAGTAGATGAAGGTGAGACGTGTGTTGTGGTAATTGAGAAAGAAGAAGAAAGACGTGGTGGAGTTGTTTTTTTGATGTAGCTATATGGGGTTTTTTTTTTTGTTGTTTTTTATTTTCAAGAGAGTGTTTTAATATGTGTTTTTTTTGTCTCACCCTCATGTCATTCAAACCCCATTGGATTTTCTTTCTTCCACAGACCACAAAAGGAGATGTTAGGCAGAATACTTCAGCTGCTGTTTATTACATACAACAACAGTCCATAGCTACCACAGATGTTAAAAGGATAGTTCATCCAAAAATGAAAATTCTCATCATTTACTCAACCTCATTTCATTCCAAACCTGTATGTCTTTCTTTATTCCATGGAACAAGAAGATATTTGGAAAAAAATGTCTCAGTGTTCCATAGAATGAAAGTCAGTGGGGCCTTATGTTGTTTGAACCCAGACATCTTTCACAATATATTTTGTGGTCTACTGAAAAAAGTAAAGTAATACAGGTTTGGAACGACATGAGGGTGAGTAAATGATGACCGAATATTGATTTTTGTGTGAACTCTACGTGATTTATTTTTTTTTTTTAAGAAGAAACGGAAATGTAATCTCATTCAGATCTCATCCCTGTAGATACACCAGTCACCCCAGTTCGGTGTTTATGCTGTATAGAGGGGGGTCGGGGAAAAGAACATCACTTCCTTCCAACCTGACACAAGTTTTTTCACTCCTCTGCACCTTCCCAATCGCCCCTCTCTCTCTTTCTTTCTTTGGACGCCCATACTGGCCCCTGCATCCCCTGCCACAGTTGAGCAGATTGTGTCTGTATTCCACGCTGCTTCCAAACAAAAGGCATGGGACCATTTCTCCAAAGCCCAACGCAAGAACCTGGACATGTGGCGAAAGCAAGCAGAGGTTGGTGTTTTCATTTTTTTAAGTGAATGTGTTCATGCTTCACATCATCAGAATTAATTATGCAGTATGTTACTGTCAGATATTAGTATTTTCCATTTCCCCTGTCCATTTCCCCTTCCCTGCAAGCTCCCCATGTGTACTTGAACTATCCTGAAATCCATGTATTTTGTTTTTAGTTGGATGTTAATGGTATGATAGCCTTAATGCTCAGCTCTCCCTGGTAGTAAAATGTGACCCGAGTCTGACCCTGAGATTTCAGCGGTCCACAACCGGCAGGTAACATTGAGTCTTTCTTGATAGAAACAATAGAAATGCCAATATCTCAAATCATTGGTACTCCAAAACCCCCAAAGCTCAGTAAAATAGATATTTATTCTCTGTTAGTGGAAGCTGGAGACAGATACTGTGAGCTAATTAATGAAACCACATTTTTGTTGTTGAAGTGTTTTCTTTTCTCTTTCCTCTGTTTTCTGTGGTCATTAGTTAAGTTTTAAGACATTGCTCTGATTATTAGTGCACAAAGACCCAATCTGGTGTCTAATTAGCATGTTAATTTCCATTGCTGGCAACATTAAAACACTATTTTACATGGATCAGAGAGTTGATATTGTTTACATCTAATAAAACTGGGAACTCCTGCTCAGCAAATTATGAGTGTGAAATCAACCGAGGAGTGGACTGTCCATGTGTCATAAAAACAAGTTCCTAGAAGCTTACAGTAATTAATTCTCATGGCTTTAAATTCAACATTAATTTTTATCTATTGTGTTTGTCTGCATGTTAAATTATTTAAAAAAGAAGCAAGATGCATCAAGATATTCTAGTGGGTAATCTTGACCTTCAGCCTCCTTAAAGTGTGTGTTGGAGAAGGGTAGTAATCTACAGTCAACAACAAACTCGCATTGAGGTCTGACTTTGTTCTAGTATGTAACAGCCACTTTTAATAATCCAATCAAATCACAAGCTGAAGCCCCGTCCTTCCTTTTTTCTAGTTGAATTTTGTGTTTCACTACGGATGGCTTGCAAATGTTGTTTCATGCTCAGTTGAAGCCATTGGAACAGCTTAAAGATGCAGGTACTGTAAATGCTGAAAGAGACTCCTCACTGTTTAAGGTAGGTGTTTAAAATAAGTTGCACCATGTCCCAAATAATCCTATCTCACAGTTGTAGTTCATTTTCTCTCATTCATTCCTGACATACTTCTTAATTTCTGTTGAGAAAAAGTTTAGAGTAATCAGAAATGGACGTTTCCATCAGAAACATCAGACACGACCAGCCCATTGTGTATCACATTAAGACAATTTGCTATTACTGCCAGTTAGTGCTTTGTTAACTTCATGAGCTAAGTGAGTCCTTGATTGAATGCCTTATTCAAAATTTTAAATGACATTTTATCTGATTTGTCTCCAAATGAAATATTTACATATAGAGTTATTTTAACACTTACACTGTTCTTCATCTGTGAAAGGAGCTTATTAATGCTGCAGTAAGTGTGTCCTTATTGAGCTCTCTCTTTTATTGAGTTCCTCTTATTTCACCTCTTTCATTTCTCCCATCAGATGACAAGAAAGTGTATGCAACAACCCTAATATTCCTTGATCATTTCAAGAAGCTGATGTAGTCTTTACTTGCTGTTTTCCTCCTCCAATCCCTCATTTTCCCTATGCTTTGGCCACTTAACTCAAGTTGAATATGTTTACACTCAGATATGAGCTTCTTCTCACTCCCGGGTTGGCATTGTGCTTTTAGCTTCACCGTGGCTATGACAGGAAGCTCTCTATGCTGTCACAATGAGGTGAAGCCTCATTTGAGAAGAAGAGAGAGTTAGCAGGCCTCTCTCACCTTTTACATTATGTATTGAGAAGAGCCGACCTCAAAACTGTCGGAATCCCTCTAGTATGACAATGCAGGGCTTCAGGGATATGGCAAGCTTTCATAAGCCTTTGAACACTCGAAATGTTTATGTTCTAAAAGAGCCCATTAGTGCCATTTAAACATCCTTTGCTGTAGGAGGAGGTTGCTTCACTCCTGAATCTGGTTAGTTATGTCTGGAGCAGGTGACAGTAAGTGATAGGTAATAGATGACACACTATTAAACTATGTTTACTTTGCTTCTCACCCTTGGAGCTGTTTGGACCCTCACTGCGCTTCTCTCATAAATGTGACGGTAAGATGGCGGCGGAGGATGAGTTGTTGACTCAGAGCTACATTCAGGCTTAGCGGAATTTAGAGGATTTTCATCCTCATTTTCTTGAGCTCCCCTGCAAGTTTTTCTGGCTATTTCTAGCGTAAACACAGCTTCAGTAAGTGTTGGTTTTGAGACAGAAAAATTTCCAGTTAGTATAACGGGTTCTTCTCACTTCAAGCTGATTGTTATCCCAAGCAAATGGCTATTTGCAGTTGCCTAGACAAACTTAATTCAGTCACAGGCCATTTATACTGTAGGCAGCTAGACGTCCTGTGTTAAAGATTGCAGAAAAGTTTAAAGCACCCCACATCATCTTTCCCTCTCCTGATTGGGCAGATGGGCCTGTTTGCTTTTGCGCTACCTGCTCGACCTCTGTAATTCTCAGTAAGATCATGTGTTGCTGTGCTAGACAGATGGTAATGTTTATGCCAGGCCTTTTGTTTGTTGTCAGAGAGTAAGTCTCTCTCTCCCTGTGGCGGTCATGTTGTGTCTTTGCACAGCCTTATCGGATTGCTTTGTGCATGCCTCATTAGGCGGAGAACTCCCCCATCAGGAGTGCCCACAGGGCAGCGCCCATGCCTAGACATCTGCTTCATCTGCCCCTGCCCGGACCTGCAGATCTGTGGTGGCTGTGCAATCACTTCCTGCCATGTTTAAGCCCCACTGGCAGCCATTATAACACATTAAGAGTTCTTATGCAATGTTTGACTGCACGCATATACAAGGTCGGCCAACATCAGGTGCCTCTCTGCATCGATACCATTGGAGCAGCTCCGCCTGCTTTTATAGCACTTGACGAGTTCAATCACTTTTTTACAATCTGATCGGATGGCTTATTACATTTCCGGCTCATATATTTCATGTGTTAATCAAATGTGAGAGATCATCCAGCAGCGGTAGGGATTATAGACTCTATTTATCTCATTCACAGGAGATCAGAAACATCCACAATGAAGAGCTGATGGGTATTCGGAGGGAGGAGGAAATGGAGATGTCGGATGATGATATGGAGGATGCCCTGGACAGCAAGGATTCGGATGATTCAGGTATCGTATCCATTATTGATTGTTGAGAGTATATGATGGATATATATTTTTTCTTTTAGAGGAGCAAGAGGTGTTTTTTCTTTTTGTTTTAGAGGGTTTTGTGTGCAAAATGTGTATATATTTTGTATACTGTTGTTTCATCAGTTTTATAAGGAACCTTTTCTCAGATCACACAGTGCTGATACATTTGCAGATAGAAGTAATAACCAGCTAATTTTCACAGTATAAATGAAGAGCGAAAAAAGAATTAAGCTTCATGGAATTTAATGACCCTTGATATATATCTGGATTCAGACTGTGTAACTGGCACTTTTCTCGAACTTTTTCTCATTTTTTTTTTTCAATAAACATTCCCTCAGGAACTAATGGAACTCATATAATTGCCTTTCCTGTGAGACCTCAAAGTGGTTTTGAATCTTTTTGTATCAAAAAACAATTTTGACATAAATATCAATTACTGTATGTGGCTATATTTTTTCTCACAGCATAACCAGACCTGGGAATTCTTATATCTTGAGTTTAAAACTTATGTATGCATGTATATTTATTCATATATGCACCACCCACAAGCAATAGGCCACGGTTCCAACACCAGCATGTTATTTTAGTGATTTTACTTTCTCATGTGAGCAAATTAAATCAAATCTGTCTGTGGGCATCCAATTCAATCATGGAGGAACAGTGTAATTTTTGTATTACTATTCCCATAACCCCCTGTGGTTTCCTGAATGTGGTGCTGTCGAGCTGAGCATTAGTCTGCCAGCTGTTCTTCCAGTTCATTTCAGGTTGCCTGTCACAAAAAAAACTGCTGTTAGAGAACTTGTACTATAGCTGCTCAAGACAGAGAATCATGGGATAGCATAAAATGATCACTGTGGGACTCCATTGTCTTTTTTGTCATCTTGAGAGACCACTCATTTAGCTCACACACAGTCCCTCACACACCCTCTTTACAGACAATTTGAAGTGAGACCCTTGTTGGCTTCACATATGTGCTGCTTAACTCATGAAATTTGAATATAACTATTAGAGATTCTCCAGTGTAACAGAGAATCCCTCATTAGTATGAAAATATATGCAAATGTAATCACACATTTTACCAGGTTTGATTCACACATCTTCTCAACTGCGACCTTAGTTATTAGAAAACAATGATAAGAGTCACTGTCAGTGGGTTGTCAGATATCTGAAAGTATGTCACAGGATAGAAAGGGCAGGGAGATCCACACGGTTAATGAAGGAGGTAATTCAACACCCACCGCGTTCATGAAAACAAATATTTCATTACCTGCCAGTAAGACGAGCAACCTCCGAAAAAAAATGGCTCATGCTAACCTCGGTGTGAGTTTTAGCCATATTAACTTGAAGCAGATTCACCTCCGTCTTTGCTGCAGCCCAACATGTTTGCTTTTATTTTCCCCCAGAGTTAATCAGTGATAACGGGCAAGTGTCCTCTGACAATAGCTGTAGTACAGTGTGCAAAACGGGAGCTAGTGCTTTCTTTTACTGTCAGCACCCCTGGGCAGCACAGAGGTCAAATAGAGCTGCCTGTCGTGTTGTGGAAGGATCATACATATGATCTGAAAGATATATATTTTGAAACTATAATGAACTGTTTTATCAATACTTCTAAGTATCGAATTAAATGCCTATATATTTATAATCAATATTTCTCATATCCTCCACCTTGGATCCAAAAGTTCTTAGATTGTCTTCTCATAAGGGGATGTATTCATTGTTTCCTTTTGAATCCAACCAAAAACAGGTATCTTAAAATGCAGAATATCGAATTGCTCGTCGCCTATCTTTTGGACATTTAAAATGCAGTCTAGGTAGGCCAGCAGGCTCGCTCGGTTTTGGACCAGAGCTGAAAACAGGTAATGATGTGTGTTCCCCCTGCAAGACTTTTCGGCCCGAGAGTTCATAGCTCAACCTGGCTTTCCTTATCTTCCCCCCACGTCACTCAAAACGCTCAACCTCTCCCTCTTCAGAGCCGCATAAGCAAAGATCCTTCATCAGCCTCGCGATCAGGCGCCCGGCTGTTCCCCCCGCTCCCTGCCCAATCTGATAGGGATGCTGGCTGTTTTATCTGACTTTTTATGATTTTTTTTTTTCAATAAACATTCCCTCAGGAACTAATGGAACCTCATATAATTGCCTTTCCTGTGAGACCTCAAAGTGGTTTTGAATCTTTTTGTATCAAAAAAAACAATTTTTGACCTAAATATCAATTACTGTATGTGGCTTATATTTTTTCTCACAGCATAACCAGACCTGGGAATTATTATATCTTGAGTTTTAAAAACTTATGTATGCATGTATAGTTATTCATATATGCCACCACCCACAAGCAATAGGCCCGGGGTTCCAACACCAGCATGTTATTTAGTGATTTTACTTTTCTCATGTGAGCAAATTAAATCAAATCTGTCTGTGGGCATCCAATTCAATCATGGAGGAACAGTGTAATTTGTATTACTATTCCCATAACACCCTGTGGTTTCCTGAATGTGGTGCTGTCGAGCTGAGCACATTAGTCTGCCAGCTGTTCTTCCAGTTCATGTTCAGTTGCCTGGCACAAAAAAAAACTGCTGTTAGAGAACTTGTACTATAGCTGCTCAAGACAGAGAATCATGGGATAGCATAAAATGATCACTGTGGGACTCCATTGTCTTTTTTGTCATCTTGAGACCACTTAGCTCACACACAGTCCCTCACACACCCTCTTTACAGACAATTTGAAGTGAGACCCTTGTTGGCTTCACATATGTGCTGCTTAACTCATGAAATTTTGAATATAAAAACTATTAGAGATTCTCCAGTGTAACAGAGAATCCTCATTAGTATGAAAATATATGCAAATGTAATCACACATTTTACCAGGTTTGATTCACACATCTTCTCAACTGCGACCTTAGTTATTAGAAAACAATGATAAGAGTCACTGTCAGTGGGTTGTCAGATATCTGAAAGTATGTCACAGGATAGAAAGGGCAGGAGATCCACACGGTTAATGAAGGAGGTATTTCAACACCCACCGCGTTCATGAAAACAAATATTTCATACCTGCCTGTAAGTAGGGCGAGCTCAGTTCAGTGAAGAAGTGGGTGGTTCTTGCTAACCTCGGTGTGAGTTTTAGCCATATTAACTTGAAGCAGATTCACCTCCGTCTTTGCTGCAGCCCAACATGTTTGCTTTTATTTTCCCCCAGAGTTAATCAGTGATAACGGGCAAGTGTCCTCTGACAATAGCTGTAGTACAGTGTGCAAACGGGAGCTGCTTTCTTTACTGTCAGCACCCCTGGGCAGCACAGGTCAATAGAGCTGCCTGTCGTGTTGTGGAAGATCATACATATGATCTGAAAGATATATATTTTGAAACTATAATGAACTGTTTTATCAATACTTCTAAGTATCGAATGAAATTGCCTATATATTTATAATCAATATTTCTCATATATCCTCCCCCTTGGATCCAAAGTCTTGAGTGTCTTCTCAATAAGGGCATGTATTCATTGTTTCCCTTTGAATCCAACCAAAAACCAGTGCTTCTAAAATGCAGAATAATCATTGCTCCCTATCTGTTTTGGACATTTAAAATGCAGTCTATAGGTAGGCAGCTCGCTCGGTTTTGGACCAGAGCTGAAACAGGTAATGATGTGTGTTCCCTGCAGACTTTCGGCAGAGTTTCATAGCTCACCTGGCTTTCCTTATCTCCACCGACGTCACTCAAACGCTCAACTCTCTCCTCATTCGTCAGCCGCTCATCAAAGATCCTTCATCAACCCTCCGCAAAGTGGCCTCCCTTTGGAATCTTTTTGTATCAAAAAACATTTTGACATAAATATCAGACCAATTACTGTATGTGGCTATATTTTTTCTCACTGCAAAAACAGCATAACCAGACTGAATGGGATATTCTCAACAGCATTATATCTTGAGTTTAAAAACTTATGTATGCATGTATATTTATTCATATGTGCACCACCCACAAGCAATAGGCCACGGTTCCAACACCAGCATGTTTATTTTAGTGATTTTTACTTTCTCTCATGTGAGCAAATTAAATCAAATCTGTCTGTGGGCATCCAATTCAATCATGGAGGAACAGTGTAATTTTTGTATTACTATTCCCATAACCCCCTGTGGTTTCCTGAATGTGGGTGCTGTCGAGCTGAGCATTAGTCTGCCAGCTGTTCTTCCAGTTCATTTCAGGTTGCCTGTCACAAAAAAAACTGCTGTTAGAGAACTTGTACTATAGCTGCTCAAGACAGAGAATCATGGGATAGCATAAAATGATCACTGTGGGACTCCATTGTCTTTTTTGTCATCTTGAGACCACTTAGCTCACACACAGTCCCTCACACACCCTTCTTTTATAGAAGATTTTTTGTGGTGAGATTGTTGTTTTTTTTTATTTTGTGCTTCTTATCTTGTGATTTTTGTATATATATTTTAGATTTTCTAGTGTGTAAGAGAATCCCTCATTAGTATGAAAATATATGCAAATGTAATCACACATTTTACCAGGTTTGATTCACACATCTTCTCAACTGCGACCTTAGTTATTAGAAAACAATGATAAGAGTCACTGTCAGTGGGTTGTCAGATATCTGAAAGTATGTCACAGGATAGAAAGGGCAGGAGATCCACACGGTTAATGAAGGAGGTATTTCAACACCCACCGCGTTCATGAAAACAAATATTTCATACCTGCCAGTAAGACGAGCAACCTCCGTAAAGAAAAAGTGGCTCATGCTAACCTCGGTGTGAGTTTTAGCCATATTAACTTGAAGCAGATTCACCTCCGTCTTTGCTGCAGCCCAACATGTTTGCTTTTTATTTTTCCCCCAGAGTTAATCAGTGATAACGGGCAAGTGTCCTCTGACAATAGCTGTAGTACAGTGTGCAAACGGGAGCTGCTTTCTTTACTGTCAGCACCCCTGGGCAGCACAGGTCAATAGAGCTGCCTGTCGTGTTGTGGAAGGTGAACCGGATGGTTCTGAGGGCAGCAGCTTGATGTGATGAATCAATAAAAACAGCTAGCTTTCCTCCCTTTCTGTCTGTGTCTCTGTATCTCTCCCGCTCTTGTTCTCTGTCTCTCTATTTCTTGCTCCTTTAATTCACACCAAACATGCTTCCAGACAAAACACAGAATTGGTAACATGGCAGATACCTTCATAAAGGATGTGTTCTTGTGTCCCGCGTGAATTGCCATTCCATTGGGCTTGGTCTAGCGCAACAGAATGGCCCCTCTGCAAACTTTATGGGTCTCAAGAGCCATTTTTCAAAGATAAACTGGCTTTACTTTAAAGTAAAATGGTAAATGTTTTGAATTTTTGATTTATGATGTGATTTATGTTTACATGGACGTTTGTTTATGAGTGAGTGTGTATGATTCAGATGCAACTCTGTACGTCAGCTTCAACACTTGACTTCAGAGACTTGACTCAACTGATTCCAATAAAGTCACATTCTGGTGGCAAAATTCTGATGAAATTTTGCAGGGCAATAAAGTTTCATGTCTGTTGTCAATAGTGTAGCGATGAATGATCACACAGAAGTCACAACCCAACTTCAACACAGCAAATTTGTGTGACCAACCTAAGCCATTTCGAAATCTGCATGGGGAAATCTTTCACCCTCTCATGCAATATTCCAGAGTGCTTGGATTCCTGTTGGAATTGATCCTTTGCAAAGACCCGCCCGCCTTAGTTACTGTTGCTACATCTGACAAGCCATGGCGCACTCTCGCCACACATCATGTTAATACTCAGTGAAAAGAGGACATTGACAACATGCCGACAGACAAGACAGAGCAGGTTACTTTTGGTATGAAATAAAGTTTCAGTTTAGTATCTGTCTTTTTTTTTTTGTGATTTTTTTAAGATATTTAAAATTTTGTTGCTATTTTGTGTGTGTTTAATGTTTGGTGTAGCATGTCTGTGGAGGTTAATTTTGAGCGGCATGTGTATTGCTCTTTACTAGTTATAGCATGCAATAAACATGAATGAACATCAGAAGGTTTCTTGTTTCAACGGCGGAAAGATGTCAAGACACACCATTTTTCAATCAAGTTAATCTACTCTCCTGTCTGGTTTGTTTGTCTGACAAAATGGCAGATTCAGCGTTATGACTGGTCAGATCGTCTGTCAATCAAACTCCTGGTGAAGGGTGAAATCCTCTACGAAAACTTTCAGAGTTTGTTGTTAGCATAGCCAAGCTAACAACATGATAGTCTAAGCATAAAACATACTAAGCTCATACATATGATCTGAAAGATATATATTTTGAAACTATAATGAACTGTTTTATCAATACTTCTAAGTATCGAATGAAATGCCTATATATTTATAATCAATATTTCTCATATCCTCCACCTTGGATCCAAAGTCTTAGATTGTCTTCTTCATAAGGGATGTATTCATTGTTTCCCTTTGAATCCAACCAAAAACAGGTATCTTAAAATGCAGAATATCATTGCTCCCTATCTTTTTGGACATTTAAAATGCAGTCTAGGTAGGCAGCTCGCTCGGTTTTGGACCAGAGCTGAAACAGGTAATGATGTGTGTTCCCTGCAGACTTTCGGCAGAGTTCATAGCTCAACCTGGCTTTCCTTATCTTCCACCCACGTCACTCAAACGCTCAACCTCTCCCTCTTCAGAGCCGCATAAGCAAAGATCCTTCATCAGCCTCGCGATCAGGCGCCCGGCTGTTCCCCCCGCTCCCTGCCCAATCTGAGAGGGACACGCTTCTCGGCATAATCCCGTTATCTCCTCCCGCTAGACGCGGAGCTGAGGTGGCGTCTCTGATCATCGGGTTGTTAAGAGACGGCTGAATGACGGAATGTCTCGGTGTGAAGAACCCTTTTGTGCCTGTTTTAATTTGAGTCGTTTGATAACAATGCTCATGGTACATTAAGTCAAGCATTAAGTTATACACTTTCTCTCCATTTAATCCTCTCTAATTAGCCTCTGAAAGCTAAAGGAACGCAGCAGTGGTACTGAGGGTCCTTTCATCTCGGTCCATCAGCAGAATTCTCTAAGCAGCTTTTGAGGAACGCTTTTTTCTTCTTTCATTTTACCCTTTCCAGGCCTCGCCGTTACTCTTCACACAACTCTTAATATGCGGCTCTTCTCTCTCTGTTCCATTATTGGTTTTCACCCCTGCCTCCTTCGCACATGTGTCTCTGTCTGCTTATTTCCCTTTCCTGTCGCCAGTGCAATTGTCATTTTTCATATCTCTCCTACTCTCTCTCTCTTTGGCCTCTCAGGGCCGCTGGCTCAGGTGGAGGCTCTGAAAGAAGAGAACGACAGTCTGCGGTGTCAGTTGGATGCCTACAGGAATGAGGTGGAGCTTCTGAAACAGGAGCAGGGTAAAGCGCAGCCCCAGCGAAGCGAGGAGGACACCACCCGCCAGCAGCAGCTCAGCTTCCTGCAGCAGGCTCTGCAAGGCATGCAGAAGGTACGCACACACAGTCAACGGCGCGTACAGCAGAAAATCATTTTCGAATGCAGTGTTTTTGTCTCGTTTCCAGTAAAATGGTCTAGAAATCCTTAAAATAAGGTCAATGAATTTGATACTTATAAACAATTAATCAATTTCTTTCTTTATTTTATTTTTGTTTTTATTTGGGTTTTATTTGTTTGAATGAAAAATGTTGTTTTTTTTTGTTGAAGAAGTTGAGTTTGGGCTGGTTTGATTTAGTCCACATATGTATTAACAGAGAAGAAAAAATAATAATAGTAATAGTAATAATAAAAATATATAAAAAGTATTAAGCATGTAGTGCAAAATGAATTAGTGTATGTACGTGTAAAAGTTAGAAATAAAATAAAATAAGATAAAGTATTAGATTTACAGAGGCAAAATATACATCTGAGTACTATAATAGATTAATATGGCATAACATAATCTACATGTGCTGGAAACATCAGATCAGGGCAGGTTGAGTGTTTTCTCTTCTATGGAGACAGGCAGACACATACTGAGCAGCAAACACACATCAGTTCTTGTGTTCTCCTAACAGATACGACAGTTTCTCCTGGTTTGAAAGAGTTTTAAATGTCTGATGGGTCTGCTGTATTTGATCATAGAACACTGTCCGTATGTCCGTGTATTACGAGCATTCTGTTAGGAAGTGCAGTTCTGTTTCCATCTGATTCAGATCACAGTGTGAACACAATCTCTGTCCGTCTCTATCATCAGCTTGTGTCCGCTGAGTCTGTATCTGGTCAGCGTGCTTCTCAGTTTCTTATCTGACACTGTGTACAGATACTCTGCCATACTGTACTCTCTCTTTAGGGCCAAACAGCATTGCATTTTACTCTGTTGTTGTGTTTGGGTTTGTAGTTGTGTTTGATTTGTGCAGTAATCTGATTGATTCTGATGTTGTGATTCAGAGCATCAGCAGATGTTAGTGAAGCATCAGACTGGATCAGCTGAGGGAGGGGACTGCTTTCTTTGCTCATCTCTTGGTGTTGCAGGGCTTTATAATGATATGATTGAGGGTCACTGAGTTTCAGATGTTTCCAGAATTTAATTGCCCTTTTTTGTATCTTTATGATTACAGGATATTTGCCTAATTCTGCCCTGCATGCATTATTTGTTGTGTGTCGGTGCACTGGTAATATATATTTACAGAATTCTGAATGCAGGGTCTCAATTGGATGTTTTTCCCATTTGATGAAATCTTGATTTGGATTTGTCAGTGGACCCCACACCTCACTGCCATAGAGGGCAATGGGCTCAATTACTGATTCTAATACTTTCAGCCAAATTCTAATAGGGATTTCTATAGGACATTGGTGTTTTATGGCGTAGAAGGCCCTGTGTGCTTTATCTCTGTTCATTCACAGCATTATTCAAGTTTCCTGTGGATGTGATTTTCAAATGCAGGTAGTTGAAGTGTGATGTGTGTGTTATCTGGTTAGTGCCTAATGTAAATGTGTGTTGTGTTCCCTGGGATCTGGATCTTTTCTGAGAGATCATGATTTTGGTTTTCTTCAGGTTGACTGTCAGGGCCCAGGTCTGGCAGTATTGTTCTTTCAGTAAGTTTTTTAAATAGTCCTTGGCGCCAAATTGAGTCAAAAGCTTTTTTAAAGTCAATAAACCATGCATATATTTTACCTTTATCTTGGTTAACATGTTTTTCAGTTAGAGTATGTAATGTATAGATGTGGTCTAGGGATGTCAAAGATTAATCTATGATCGATTAATTGTTGATAAGAGATGCAATCGATTAAAGCAATCATGGTCGATTAACCTGTTTGATTTTGGGCTGCGTGCATCTCGTGCGCAAAATACGTGCGAGCGGCTGAGTGACGGTGACGTATATAAACGCATCAACATTCATTCATAATGTACAAATTAAGCTTTTAATGTGATTTAAACTTTAAAAGTACATTAAAATAGAAACAACACAAAGTTATTCAACATGGAAAGCAATAGAAATGTAGTAACTAAGTCATTTCATCAGATAATTGTTTCATATCGTGCGGGGCTGCGGGACACAGGACAGAAAGGCTATCAGCTTGTTAATTCGTTCCTACGACTTATTAATTTGTGGCAACTGTCCATGTTTCATGAATTTGTTCCTTAAATAACCCATGATTAAACTGGCACAAGGGAACAAATTAATAAATCGAACAAATTCTTAATTCATGAAATCTTTCATTTCCCTTCCCACATGTTTACCACAGTAAGAGATGCGAAAACAGTGATTAAAAGTGACAGACAAGAAAATAAACCTGCCAAATTAGAGGGTTAGACAGTGAGGATTTAGGAAAAGAAACGATGCCTAAATTTTATTGAATTTGTGGAAATTCGTGACCAACCAGCAAACCAGAACAAAGCCACATAAATGTAGGCTATAGGCTGGAACGCATCCAAAAGCATGGTCACGATGTAACATTTTCCAGCTAACCAATTATTCCTCTAATAAACAAAGCTTTTATACCGCACTTGTCATAATCAGAGCTTATAATGACAATACATTTTCCCGGTGCATTCAATGATGTCACTAAACAGTGACGCCGAGCATCGTTCACAAGTTTCTGCATGGACCTAACTAGCCTAGGCACAGGTTTTCAAGCCCTGGGACAAAATGGGATGCTTTAAGGAAAATGTATAGCCTATATAAGTAATAGTCCTAACATAAAAATATCAATTTGTTTGCATAAAAAAAAAAAAAAAAAAAAAACGAAATATATCTGACTTTAATAATTAAGATAACGGATTTAAAACAGAAGTGTGGCCACGCTTCATAAGTTCATGTAAAAAAAAAGGATGACATTGCGATACTGTTTGTTTGCTTTATTTTACAAGAGCACAAATCTTCTGTTTTTATTGTGCATGTGCACAAATGAAAGTAAACACTTTTGTGGATTATATCTTACTCCAAAAAGTGTTTTTTTGTTTTGTTTTGTTTTGTTTTGTTTTGTTTTATGTCTCAGCTGTTTTGATCGCTCTGGTGCCTCGTGCGCACGTATTCTAGCAATTCAAACTTACATCGCAGTTCATTATCAAAATAAAATAAAGTCAACCAAACATATAAAAGGTTACACTGGTCAGTTTAAATAGACTGTAGTATACCGGTCCACTCTGCTGTTATGCCAAGGATGTTTTTTCTCATGTGAAGAGGATGATGTTTTCTGTCTATATGCAAATGCATGTAAAGTACAAGCCTAGTTTACATTATAAATAATAGTTTAACATTCAAATACATTGCGAATATGGAAACATTTGGAAACATTCACATGCCGAATGAGACGTATGCACGCACGCATGCACTGTCACGATCTAATGCACTGTAAATGCAATAGTTGTTAGTAATCAAATTAAGTACTGTTCATAATATGCGATAAAATTTTGCTGCAGCAGCGCCAATGGAAGTGGTTCTCTGCACAGACACACTTGCCTATGTTTGGGTGATTTTATTTTAAATGCTATGTCGTGAAAACATTGCAATTGTGTTTTAAAATACAACAACGAGCACCATGAAACCATTTAAAGAGGCGTGTTCAGCGGTCTCCGTGCGGGATAGAAAACAGTCAACAAAGTAAAATTATCTCAAACATACAGCGTGCTCTCTTCATTTGGTCATTCATTTTATCAAATGATCTTAATCACATTTTATCCCCCTTTAACTGGTGACTGCGTGCCGCTGTAATAGACGCATTTTGCAGCATTAAGGTTAAAGATTAATCGATTAATTGGTCATTAATTTATTGGTCGTTAATTTAATGGAAGTTTAATAATGTTGATGATCTAATGTTGTCATATGTAATGTGGTTTATTTGTACGGTAATTTGGTAAAAATCCTATTTGACTTCTGCTCAGTGTGTGGTGCGAGCATTTATTATGCTACAGAATAACTTTCCCAGGTTGCTGCTCACACAGATGCCTCTGTAGTTGTTAGGATCAAATTTATCTTCGTTTTTAAAGATTGGTGTGATCAAGCCCTGATTCCAGATGTCAGGGAAGTAACCTACACTCAGAGTTTTAGAATAGCTAATTAGAATTTACTGCTTGTATGTTTTATCATTTCTTTCTTTCTTTCTTAAAAAATACTTGACCTTTTAATTAAAATTAATAGACATCTTTTAATTAAAATATAACTCAGACTTCTGGCTGGCTGGTGCAATCTTACAGTTGATTTTAATCCAAAAATGCAATAAACACATTAATATTATGAAATGTTCTTAATATTATAACTGCTTTCTATTTTAAATATTTTAAAATATAATTAGGCTTCAGTGTCACATGATTCTTCAGAAATCATTCTAAAATGCTGATTTTGTTCTTAATTATTATAAGCTATTATTAGCTCTAAATTACTAATAATATATCTAGTTATAATGGATAATGGATAAGTTATTATCAATATTTTAATGCTTCATATTTTTCTGGACACTGAGATACATTTGTTTCAGGATTTTTTGATGAGTAGAAAGTTCAAAAGAACAACATTTATTTGAAATATAAATCTTTTATTATAAATGTTTTTGATTTTATTTTGTGTTATTTTTGTGTTTATTTTATGTGTATTTTTTTTATTTAATTTTTCATTGTTTTTAAAAAAATATTACCCCAAACCTTTGAATAGTAGGGTGTCTTGGTTTCCACAAAATATTAACTGTTTTCAACTTTAATAATAATAAGATTAAAGTTTCCTGCCAAGCAGATCAGCATGTTAGAATAATTTTTGAAGGAACCACAGTTATAATATATTATAGAAAGTATAATGGATTAAAATACTGTACATGACAAGCAAACCTTCCAATATTATAATGAATTTTAACTTTGGATACAATTATTTATGAATGCATTAAAGGCTTCAAAACGTGTTATCGTGATTTTTTTTTTTGTTCAACTCAATGATACTGGGTTTCTCTCTCTCTCTCTCTCTCTCTCTCTCTCTCTCTCTCTCTCTCTCTCTCTCTCTCTCTCTCTCTCTCTCTCTCTCTCTGTTTTAAGCCTAGACTTAGGTTGTTCAGATATTTTCACTGGAAAATGAAAAAAATACTGATAAAGAAAATATTTTTTGCGGTGTTGAACTCCATGCTGAGTTTCTGGAGGTTTTTGAAGTCATGGGCGGATGCTTGTCGGTGGTTTGGCACAAAAAAAGATCTGTGCCGGTAACCAAAAAGTTGTCGTTTTAAAACCAGCATGGGGTGATCCATGAGCCGTCACTCATCTGTGTGTTTACAGTCTCACACACCTACTGTTTCCTCACTTTGGTGAATACGGTGTTGTTATGTGTGAACAGTTTAACCGCAGGGAGTCCTGAGCCCAAACACCTCATTTCTACAGATCATCCAGGTCATCAATCACACACACACACAATAATAAACACGAGATGTTGAAAATGTGGAATAGAAATTTCATCTGCCCACATGGACACAAACAAGACGTCTCCCACCCATAAAGCACTTTCATCTCTTTTATCAAACGTTATTTTATCTTCTCTTGAGGACTGGCGCTATTTTTAGAACAGTCTTCCGCTATCGTCCTCCATTGTTCTTCGCCGCTCAGAGTGACCTAGAGATCTGAGGGCGATTTTCAGCTAGATTTGTTTTCCCAAATGGTGCATTCACACAATACAAACTCACATGGGCTGGGTCAAATCTGTCCCATGTTCTGTCTATTTTTGTATCTGTCTTTACTGTATCTATCAATAGAATACCGAGAATCCTGGTCACCCTCGTCGTCGTCCTGTAAGCGCAGCACATGCAGATGTTCCACACGGCTTTGACCTTGCCATGAGAGCGTTATTAGGCCATGAAGGAGACCCTTTTTGAGAGGGGCATTTGTCTCACTTTGAAGGTGCGCACCTGCCGCTAATGAGCCCTGATGGGATTCTGCGGATTGAACATTGCTGTGGCATGAGACGAGCTCACTGCACGGGTCACATCTGAGGCGTACGCTGAGCGATTTGTTCGAGTTAGAAACGGGAGTGTTCACTGATCTCTGGCGAGCGCGTGAAGACGACATATTATTCTGTCACATGAAGTGAACAGCGCAGGCCATTTCTCCGAGTTGAATCACTCTCAAATGGCATGCGAGGCTGCGGAGACGTTCTCGCTCCTGCACTCAGAGCGTGTTAAACTCACCCTCAGTCTGATTTATTCATGAGGAACAGGCCATGAAGGCAAACAAAAAGGTTACATCACCACAGTTTATGTAGCTCAGATCGCTCCTGGCTTTTGAAGGCTGAGCAGGATCGTAATGAGAAATCGGAGCAGTCTTCAGCACCTCGTGGATTCTGATTTATTAGGTTTGTCAACAAATTAGCATGCTTGGAAACAGTGTTTGGGGAAACGTGGAATGAGAAATGTGTTACATAACGTGCTACCTGAGTAAATCATGTTACTTCTGTTTATTTATTTATTTATTTATTTTCCCGCAAATGTCTTTTTCTTTCATTAAAGAAAAAAAAAGAAAGAAAAGAAATCATTACACTCAACTACATAACTTTTTGTTACATAAACTACTGTTCAAAGGAAGTCTCTTCTGCTCACCAAAGCTACATTTACTTGGTTAAAAATACAGTAAAAACAGTAATATTGTAAAGTTTTGTTATAATTTAAAATAATGTTTTTGATTTTAATATATTTTAATGTGTAATTTATTCCTGTGATGCGCAGCTGAATTTTCAGCATCATTCCTCCAGTCTTCAGTGTCACATGATCTTCAGAAATCAGTCTAATATGCTCATATGCTGCTCAAACACATTTCTGATTATCAGTGATGAAAACATTGGTGTTTAATATTGCATTGATTACTATAGTAATAGTATACAAAGTTCAAAAGAGCAGCATTTATTTGAAATAGAAATCTATTACTTTACCATCTCTTTTTGTTCAGTTTAATCAGTTCAAAAATCTTACAGACCCCAATATTTTGAATGGTAGTGTATATTTGTATAACATCAAATGTATAATTTTTTTTTTTTTTTTTTTTGTCCTTCTACCAGGCAAAAAGTAATTTGCAGACTTCCTTCAATAAGCAGAACAATTTGGTGTCTCATTCCCGTCTGTAGCACATTGTCATCATAGGCACTTCAAAATTCTGTGAATAATTATTTATTATTCTGATTTTTAGAATGCATTTTAAGAATACTTTTCCCATCGTCTGGTTAAAATGCACAACTTTTTGTTTTTTTTTTTTTAATTTATTTAAAGTTTTCTTATCCTGTGGTTAAGATGAGTGAAAGTGCTTTATGTTTTTTTGAAGATAAATCAATTATGCAAATAGTCTGGTGACGTAGGTCTGTGCGTGTTATTTATATAAATCCCCTCATGTATGAAGCATTGGTATGCTGACAGAGACGTGGAAATACATATTTGATTTACATAGATTCAGCCGGCACACACTACTCTGTTGCTGAGACTGTGTGTGTGTGTGTGTGTGTGTGTGTGTGTGTGTGTGTGTGTCCAGCTTTGGATTTAATCAGTCCCTCATCTGAGCCACTATAGACATCCTCAAGGCATAAAATCTATTTACTTGTCTCTGACTGAAATGCACGCCGTCCAAATATTTTCCCTCCTGTTTCTGAATGTCACTGGCAGGGCACCTCTGGAGGTCAGGGAACATCTGTCGCATCAGGTGCATACTGTTGAAATGTCTTTATGAGCTAGAGGTAATCAAACAAGCCATATTCAACACAGACATGACACCTGAGCTTGAATTATCTGATAGCAAGACCATCTCAAACCATAGTGAGCAGTCCAAAGACGGCGTATTTGGGTATCGAAGGCTTGTCTCTGTCAAGGACGTCTACATAATACCTGCCACTATCTTTCCATTAGCATTCCCGATCATCTCAATAGCAGTTATTCAGTTGGCACAGGATGTACTTGCAGTCA
>NC_056585.1:26880322-26930322 GCF_018340385.1 Cyprinus carpio | reverse complement strand
TGAGATTTCTTCACCTGTTTTATCATAGCTAGACAGAAATCACAAATCCGATCACTCAGAAAAGTAATACCAAGCCTCTCCTCGACAAGCCGCCTGATTTGAGATAGCTTTCATGTATGTAGCCCAGATGGTGCTAATCCAAAGTTTAATACATGGATTTGTGGTTTATTCAGATCCCTAACCATAAGCATGAGCAATAACAATAGTGACGCTTGCCTAAATATTCCGCCAGCATCAGTTCGTGTTACTAATCTCAGCCGAGCGGCTTGAAATGGCTTCCTTCACTCTGCATTTACGCTGTGCTTCATTAGAGTTTCATTGAGCAGGACAAATGCTCTGGAGCTTTGCTGCTTATTTGGCATTTAGAGAAATCCATTTGCAAACGTGACCTTCGGCTCCCAGGGTGTCAGGCGTGTGATTCGGCTCCCTGCCCCGCGGTGTGTCCCGCGTCCTTTAGTTTCCCCGTGTGAAGGCGTGTGTGAGTGTGAGCCTGTGACATATTACTCGCTGACAGCTCTCTCTCATTCTTTTAATTGTCTAGCTGGAGAAGGCCGAGCGGGAGGACAGAGGAGGCGATGAAAGCACCAATCACGCCAGCGTAAGTCTCTGACTCTCATCCACATCAGCGCTACTCATCACACCTCGTACAGACACATTCCTCTTTGGTGTGCTGTGGCTTTTTTGGGGGGAAAAAAAGAATGTTAGAACGTTAGAAGCACAAATCGCACAAAAAAAGATGATGTAGTGAGATGAATATGTTAGATATGTCATACTATATAGAAAATTAGCATTCTATGAGTTTTAAACATATCAGGTGTCTTTAGGTCTCTTTTAAAATTGTGTTTTTTTTTATTTTTTATTTTATTTATTAATTTATTTATTTGACTTTTTTTTATATTATATACACTACTGTTCACTAGGGCTGGGAACCGAGAACCGGTTCGTATTCAGAACCGGTTCTGTTCTTTGAAAAGAATCAGAACCGTGAGCAATTTCTAAGTTTCGGTTCCAAAAACGGTTCTGGTGCAGCATGTGACCAAGCGCTGTGAGCAGCCTTGATTCCACATTGATTCCAATGACGAGCATTCCACAGACACGCCGCGTCTTTAACTACTGAACACAGGTTTCCCAAGACTGTACGTGCACCTGCGCCTTTGATAACTGTGCACGTCGTTTTGTCTGACTGTACATGTACCAGCAGCGCACAGCACCTGCCGCCACTAAATTACATTATATTTGTCTCATATTGTCATTAATATACATACTGACTTCAACTTGGACCACTAAATAAATAGACTGCTATTGTTATGTAAGTATGAGTGTTAGATTATTTAGTGTACAGGTCATTTCAAGAGTGATAAACAAAGTGATAGAAAATATTTATTTTCATGCATTTTAAATGTTTAAAAATGTGGGAACCACTCATTGCATCACACCGTCTCCTGACTGCATTATTATTTGTAAAATAGGGGCTTTATGGAGTGTGTGTAAACATGGTTATAAGTATAACAGTTTATATTTCATTAATTTAGGGAAATGAACAAGTGTCTTAGCCCTCAAGGGACTATTTGGCCAACCAGCTTATTCCTGCTTGAAAAGCAAAATGTTACTGATAGTGTAAAAACATCAACTTTGAAGCACATGCTGACTGATGGACTAGCATTATTCAACTTTATACTACCTTCCAGCAACACTACATTCAATGAAGGTAAAATAGTAAAAAAAACCATAATAATAGTTAATTTAAATGGAACCGGAATCAGAAAATTTCTAACAATACCCAGCCCTACTTATGAAGATCCGTATACTGTAATATATGGTGAATTTTGACATTGCCAACCTTTAAATTAAGTTGACAGTAAGTAATAAACAGTAATGAGCATTGAATAGTTGAGTATTGTGCATTTTCCTTACCAGTTTTATTTTTAATAGTTATTAATGATTTTAATTTAACTGTTAGGCGGAACCGGAACCAGAAAATTTCTAACAATTCTCAACCCTGCTGTTCACTACTGTACACTATTTAGAAAAACAGTCTGTTGTGCTCACCAAGGCTGCATTTAAAATTCAAAAAATTTAATTCAAAATTAAAATTCTATCATCTATCCATCTATCCATCTATCTATCTATAAGCAATTTAAAATAACTGTTTTCTATGAGAATATCTGTTAAATTGTAATTTATTTATGTGATCAAAGCTGAATTTTCAGCATCATTACTCCAGTCTTCAGTGTCACATGATCTTCAGAAATCATTCTAATATGCTGATAAACCATAGTCATTGTTTTTTTATATATATTAAATTTATATTATGCATTTATATATATATATATATATGGACAGAGAGAGAGAGAGAGAGAATTATGTTTTTATTTTACATAATTAAATTTGTAATTTTATGTTTAATGATGAAAATAACAAAAATATGATTTAAAATTGTTTTAGACATGCCACTGACATGGTTGCAAAAATTGCAAACCATATAGAAAATAATTTTAAACAAAAAAGTTTGATTAAAGGTGAAGCACCTCCTTTCACTGACCATTCATTGGTTTCAAGGCCTATTTTGCACCCTATTCGTGGAAAGCGTATATTATTCTGCTCCAGCCTTTTATTCCTTCCACTCTGTTGCTCTTTCTCTCCACATTGTCCTTTCTGTGCATCACCCTACACCCTGCTCTGTTGTCCCATTTCCCCTCCTCCATCCTCTCGCAGAACATGACAGATCATTACAGGCCAATCGAGCGCAGGAGAACTTTATTTGTCGCGGGATAAATCACTCTGACACAACTAGGCGAGGTGATTGCAGCCCCATCAGAGGGCCGGGGTAATGAGGGGAGGGACAGAGAGGGCCTGTGAGAAGAAAACAACTTTCTCTTGTGTTGTTATTTCCTGCCGTAGGAGGCAGCGACGGCCGTGGTGTCCTGCAGCCAGGAGAAGGAGAGCCTGCCGGAGAAAGGGCCACCCAGCCCGGTGAAATCAGAACGAGAGGCTCTGCTTGTGGGTAAGCGTCAAGGAAGGCACAACAGGCAACTGGAAGCTCTTCACACTTTATCTAATCAGACACAAGACTGTAAAAAAAAAAACCTCTTCTCATTATTTTCATCATCCACAGCTATGTCTACTAGGGTGCAGGTGTTAATTACCTGACCAAATGAGCCTCAAATGAGTCACCTCGGATGCTTTTTAATGAGGAACTTTAACATGTCATCCACAGCACAGCCGGAGTGTGTGTGTGTGTGTGTGTGTGTGTGTGTGCGTGTGTGTGTGTGTGTGTGTGTGTGTGTGTGTGTGTGTGTGTGTGTGTGTGTGTGTGTGTGTGTGTGTGTGTGTGTGTGTGTGTGTGTGTGTGTGTGTGTGTGTGCGTGTGCATGAGAGAGAGGCTGCCAAAATCCATGGCCAAAAACTCTGCCTAGGTAGACAGCTCGCTATATTTTGAGAAACAGCCAGAAAGGAAGAAATAATTGACTCTGGACTGCTGAATTATTAAAAACGAATGCACACCCCGAGGTGGTACTGTGGCCACAAAGTGGAGAGGCGGTTACGCGTCTGATTTTCAATCATTCAAAGATCCCGAGTCAATCACATGTACATTTGTTCATGCCGAAAACATTTTTCAAGCTTGCGGAATGAGAAATTGATTGTCACGGCATAAGAAGAAGATATAATCCAGATGCGGATGTGTGTAGTAAAGAACTCCCGGCATTCTCCGCATGTGTAATTGGCTTGGCACAGCATGTTTGCCAGGGATTTATTTGTATTTTATTCGGCTTATTTGCCAGTCCAGTGACCAGAAAGATTGCTGACTGAGCTGTTGTCCAGCACATTGCTCTCTGATGAAGAAAGCAGCTTCAGTAAGCTCTAGCTCCTCCGTCAGCCTCTTTCCTTCCATCAGATCTCGTTTAACTCATGCTGTGTTTGAGGAGGAGCTCCTGTCAGAGCTAACAGGGGAAGATACAGTACCACGCTCACATCCAGATATAACGCAGTCAGAATGTGCGTAGTGATAGTACACAAATGTGTTTTTGAAAGCAGAGAGGAGCCAAAGCACGCGACAGCATCTGAGCTCTTCTAATCTTGATATCCTTCATGCACGGTCACTCACTCTATATGAGCGTGCTAATGCCACAGTATAGTGAGGACGGTAAACAGAGGTTAAATTAAGCCTATAAAGTATCATATTTGATACAAACATTTCTTGAAATTATCAAAACTTTGATGAAAAATCTGATGCACAAAATCTGCTGCATAATTGTCTTCTTATTGAATTTAAAATATCCACCTTCAGGTCATGAAACATGTTTTTGCTGTGAAATCTTTAATGATTTCTGTTAAGCGAACATAAGAATAACTTTATATTGTATGTAATATTTCAAATTATCGGACTGAAACATCTGATGTTTAATTGATATAGCGCACAAGTCATATGAGCTACTTTTATGATGCTATCTGTTATTTTTGGAGGTTTAAAGCACACAGGTTTGAATGGCATGAGGTAGAGTAAATAATGGCCCTTTTGGATGAAGTCCCCAGCTCAGGGTGTTTGTTTAAGCACATACAGCATTATATCTTCTAGCAGACATGCATGAATTAATGAAACATTGCGTTATGTTATAAAAGGCCCATTTTCTTTCATATAACAGTGTTTGGCTTCGGATCAATGTGTAAATGGAAAGAACACACTGCAATGAAACCATGTATATATATAAACTATATCTATAGTCCATCAAGACTAATGGAATATTGACGTTGCGGCACCTGTGCGCTTCTCTCTGGAGAGCTGCTCTGCTTTCCTGATCAGACCATAATGCATTCAGAATAATTGAGTTATCAGCACACACCTATTGCATTCAAGCCAGAAGTGCTAATAGCAGGCGTTATTATTAGTCCATATGTTTGAGTGTGTGAATGAAGCACTCAGAAGCCCGAAGAACAGCCTTGATTACGCAAAACAGCATCAAAACTGCAATTAAACACTCATAACCATTAAGAAAGTTCAAGAGGCGTAGTTAGCCGATGAGGACATCCACTTCAGGGAAAACAACTCAAGTACCTGGAATCATTCGCTGATGCAGTAGTGCTCTGCTCCTAAACCAAAGCGAGCCGCCTACTTAGACAGCATTTAGACACTGTCAAATAAACACTGAATTATTCTGTCTTCTTAAGATACTTCATTTGGGCTGAGATCTGAGGTAGTATTGTATCTCATGCGGAGCAAGCAATGCCAAAATGCAACAAGAATAAATGTATCCAAGGTGGAGGAAATGTCAGTACTTATGTTTTGTAAAATAGTGAGTTTTGACTGTTTTCACTGCTAATTTATGTTACTGAATTAAGAATATGTATATAAATAATGTTAACATAAAACCTGACCTAACCAATTCTATGTATATTTATTAATAAAATATAATTTTTTTAAATAAATATACAAATGCATACAAATTTTGATATTTAGCCAATATGTTTATTTCTATAATATACTTTATTCTAAATAAAGTCATTTGTTATTTTATATATATCTATATATATGTGTGTGTGTGTGTGTGTGTGTGTGTGTGTGTGTGTGTGTGTGTGTGTGTGTGTGTGTGTGTGTGTGTGTGTGTGTGTGTGTGTAATTGTCTGTCTGTGTCAGATCAGTCATTTATGAGCTTCTGAAAGGTTTTGGAGCAGATTTTATATTTATACTGTACTGGAAAATCTTTCAGTGATTCCTCTTTGGCTTTGCTTCCACAGGAATCATCTCAACGTTTCTTCACGTCCATCCTTTTGGAGCTAGCATTGAATATATCTGCTCCTATTTACAGCGGCTGGACACCAAGGTATGAAACACACACACATTTCACTCCTCTTATTTTTACTTCTCATTTTCAGTTAGTTATAATAATGCATTTTTATTATTTCGCTTCAGTAGTTTTCTTCTTTAGAGCAGCTGTTCGATCTTACCATGATGACAGATACTACACTTCATCACACAAACTGCAGCCTAAAACAGTAACATCTTTAAAGTTTATGTTTAGAGTTTTATTTGTCACAATTATAAGAACGCAGCTGCAGTGCTTAATGACAATTAAATGTGCTGTAAATGTGTCAGATTTAGCAGTAAATTGTGACTATCATCACTCTGGCGTCTCCAGAGTCTTTCTGAATCAGAGTCTTGAGTCATAAGGCCCACACAAGAGAACAACTAATCGCTGGATTCGCCAAAGTTTGTGCTGTTCATGACAAAACATTTGAATTATATTCAAGTCTTTCTTCTGAGGCAGTTGGGATCAACTAAACCAGGCTCTTATTTCTATTTTTGGACCAATGATCAGTGGTGGATGGAGCACACAAATCAAGTACTCGAGTAAAAGTACAGATACCCTAGTGAAGTATGACTCTAGTAGAAGTACTTGTTCTCAGTTTTATGAGTAAAAGTAAAAACAGAAGCATTTGATTCTAATGCACTTAAGTATTAAAAGTAATTAGTACTGATGGATGAACCCTATGTGTTATTTATTCTAGCCAGCTGTCATTAGTCAACACTAGAAAAGATTAGTGAATAGAATATGTATCGATCTGCACATAAGCTAACTTTTATTACCAAAACTTTTAATACACTTCTAAAACACCAAACTTTAATGTAATAAAATATCCATTTATGCTACTGATAATTCAAGCTTGCAAATGTGTGTCATATAGTATTTTAAAAATAATAATATGTCATATAGTGTTTAAAAAATGAAGAAAAACAACATTTGTGTAAATATGTGGATTTGTATTATTTGAAACAGCTACAGATGCATGGGCATTAATTTGCATTATTTTACCAAAAATAACCAACCCCTTACAGACAGTGACACACAAATGCAGATTTATTTAACAAATAACTGAATCATGACCTAAATATGATTTTCTTTTACTGTACAGTAATCAATATTAAAACTTGGCATTATTTACTTGTTTTTTGCACCATCACTCACACGTAGATTCAAGCTCAGACTTTGTCTCATTTTGACCAGATTATTAATTGCAGCATTAATTGCATTAGTTGCAGCAGTGAATCGTTTAGAGTGATTCATGAATCAATTCAACTGACTCATTGAAAAGAATCAGCATTTTCAAAAATGGGCCATCGCTCTCGTGGTAAGCCTGATTCAGACGTAAGTGATGCGGGGACATAAGCGGTTTTTACCATGTACTGGGGTTAATCTGTGATTTTATTGCTGTCTGAATCCAGAATGCCAGGATTTTTCTCCCATTACTTGCGGAAAAATGCCCGACTGAATTACCCACTGTTTTTTTTTTTTTTTTGACAAACACCAAGGTAATTTAATTGCTGTCCTAATCCACAAGAAAAAATTTATTCAAAATTCAATGTTTAAATCCTTTTTGACCACTGCTGAACACCGTACAGTAAGTGGTGCACTTCACTGTAATTTGTGTGCATATATGTGACCCTGCAGCACAAAAGCAGTCTTAAGTCTCTGGGGTATATTTGTAGCAATAGCCAAAAATACATTGTATGGGTCAAAATTATCGATTTTTTCTTTTATGCCAAAAATCATTAGGATATTAAGTAAAGATCATGTTCCATTAAGATATTTTGTAAATATCCTTCCATAAATATATCAGAACTTAATTTTTGATTAGTAATATGCATTGCTAAGAACTTCATTTGAACAACTTTAAAGGTGATTTTCTCAATATTTCGTTTTTTTTGCACCCTCAGATTCCAGATTTTCAAATAGTTGTATCTCAACCAAATATTGTCCTCCCAACAAACCATACATCAATGGAAAGATTATTTATTCAGCTTTTGGATGAGGTATAAATCTCAATTTTGAAAAATTGGCCCTTATTACTGGTTTTGTGGTCCAGGGTCACATTTATTAAAAAAAATAAAAAAAATACTGAAATGCTGGAAAGTATTTACAAGAACAATATTTCATAACTGCTCCACCACAGTGAGTGGGAGCTGTTAAGAACAAAAAGAAGAAAAGCACAAGATCATTATAATGGCAGCAGAGGGTATGCAATACAGTTTCAAAATGTATTATATAGGCCTACAATTGCATACATACTGTAAAAATATAAACCAAGCAGCTTTATGTTTACCTTATGTAAATAAGAGGTTGCATTGTTATTTATACCAATCTCCACATTTTTAATGACATCCATCATTTTGAGAGATAAAATGCAAGACAGAAACCCAGAAGACAATCCCGGGTTCACAGTCTCACTTCTCCACTGCGAATAAATCGAGTTTTATCACTGAGGTGTCATGGGAATTTCTTTTTACAGACGTTGTGAGAAACGATTACCGTCCGAATAGGGCTTTAGAGGGGTTGTGTTTTTTTCTGTTTGAAATGACTGGGAATAATATGTTTTTATGAGGTGTACTGGAGGGAAAAGTACAGTGTTATGCTCTGGAATGTTATGAAGTAAAAGTTTCCCAAATTAAAAATACTTTGATAAAGTACATACAGTATACTCAAAAAAAAAATGTCCACCATTGCCTGTGATAGGTTGTTTTACAGCACACACACACACACACACTCAGACACACACACACACACAAATACTTACATATACACACATTATATATATATATATTATATATAGTAGCAAGGTTATAAAAAAAAAAAATATATATATATATATATAATGCAAAAAAAATTGTTTTCATCTTCAATTCAAATTTTTATTAGTGATTATAACCTTGACACACACACACATGCTCTGACTAAACGTATTTAATGCTGCACCTGCACACACACAAACACACACACACACACTGAAAATATGGCGGTCTGCTTGCCATTCTAATGTTCTGCTGAGTAAACAACCCTTGAGCAGACAGAGAGAGCACATCTCTCACACTCACAGCAGGACCACACACATAGATTTCCCACGTGTGTGTGTGTGTGTGTGTGTGTGTGTGTGTGTGTGTGTGTGTGTGTGTGTGTGTGTGTGTGTGTGTGTGTGTGTGTGTGTGTGTGTGTGTTTTCGTCTTCCTGTTCTCAAATATAATCCTTAAGCTTTTCCTGCCAAAATGTTTAATGCTGAAATAAAACGCTCATCTTACTATAGCGCAGTGTTGATTACTCTTTATTTTCCTTCATCTCTCAGGCTTTATCTCGCTCTCTCGCTCTGCTTTCGCTGTCACACAGTGACTAATTTACACTTACAGATGGAGGGTGAAAATGAGCCTTTATATCTTTTCTGATTTGAGTTGAAGCCCCCTGGCTGTGGATGCCCACGCTCTCGCTCTCCGCAGCGCACACATGCCTTCGTTTCCTCATCAACACTCCTGCTTGTTTTCACTAAAAACAGTGTGCTCCAGTGGGAGGCTTTAATTGATAAAGATAAATAACACACACACACACACACACACACAAGTGGGTTTCAGGATCATGTGAAGAACACAATTCACATCACGTGTGCTCTGAGATTCATGGTGTGCTTATATACAGTGGGGTCCAGAAAATCTGAAAAATCTCAAAAATTCAAACCTGGAAAGTTTTAGTAAAATGCAGGGCAAGTGTTGAATGAAAATAGAATGTATACGATTCTAGGTCAGCTGTGACATGTGGCTTTATTATGAGTATCAAAGGAGTAATTCAGGTTGCATATAATTTAAGCACAATCAGCAGCATAATACTGATGAATAATTACAAAAATAATACATACATAATTTCTACTTATGCCTTATGTCCTTAAAAAACAAACAAATACAAACAGAGGCAGGGGAAGAAAATGGGTCCAATTTTAAAAGCAGAAATGTGAAGCATATAATTTTATGAAAGCACTTACCTTAATTGTTCCATTATTATTGCTTAACAATTTGAGCTGTAAATCTGCAGTCACTTTGGGGTTTTGAGCGTTATGTTGGCAATGCAAAAAAAACAACAAAGTGAAACCCTTTTTTCACACTAAATTTATGTGAGCATGCGTATTGTTTCCGTCTTGTGGCTGTACTAACAGAGAGAGTTTACAGGGTTTCTACTGGTTTGATGAAGGTTAACATAAGATTTTTTAACCCTCTGGAGTCTAAAAGGGTATTTTTGGGGCCTGGAGAAGTTTTGTCATGCCCTGACATTTGTGCTTTTTTCAGTTTTCAGTGAAAAACTAAAAATGTTAAATCACTTGAATAAGGCAATAAAACACATATAGAAAATTGGTTCCCAGGAATTTTGAGAACTGGAGCTTGTAGCCTAGAATTGTTTTTTTTTTCTAAATGATGTTAAAATCAATCTTGTTTACTCACTTACAGAAAACAATATATGATTTTAAAATTTTCTAAGACACTTGTTTGGTAAAAGTCATATGCGAGTAGGCTGGCAACTATCATGAATTCACACCTGAAAGACAAAGGCCTGCATAATGAGCTGCATAATGAGCCATTCAGTCACCACCTGTGTCACTGAGAGGGATAGTTACAAGAAAGAATGTGAGGACACAAATAAATCTATATATTTTTATGTTTGTGTTTTATTTAGAATATATTTTTATTATCCCACAACATAATTTAATATTCACTTGTGAGTGGCAGTTAAACAGTTTATTATTATGAAAAATCAAAGCTGACTTTCAAACTGAATTTTTTGCACATTACTCTCCAGTCACACAATCCTTCAGAAATCCTTTTTAAACACTCTTATTTTCTACAAAAAAAATTTTAATTATTATTATTATCATTATTATTATTATTATTTTATATTATTAATGTTAACAATATTTTTTTTTAGGTTTTTTTAGGGGGGATAAATTGAAAGAACAGCAATGAAAGTTACAGTTACATTTATTGTTACATTTATATTATTTACATCAAGCTTTTGAATGGTATAGTAGTGTATATTGTTATTGAAACTTCATAATATTATTTTCACTGATTATACACTTTAGTCAGGAATTATAGTTTGGGAAAAAGTCTTTGGAAAAAGTCTAACTAGTAAACATGTTTACACGTTATGTGAAAACTAGTACAAGTATATAAATAAATAAAAAAGAGACTTACCTCATGTTTATGAACTCTGCTGAATAACAGTGCTTCGTTCTTTTTTTGAGGCTCCAAATCTCAAATCCTCAACCACATCACATCTTTTTGGGGTGAATTATGTCTTATTCCTCTCATCGCGAAGCAAACAGTAAAAATAATAAAAACTTGAAGAAACAGTCTCGCTGCGTTGTCTTCTGTTGTGTGGGCGTATTCAAAAGCCTGCGCGCTTCAGTGAAACATTTGAATCTCAAAAGCGCGCTCGGCTCGGGGGCGTGGTCCGCATTAGAAGATAATGAAGGGAGACGTGAAAAACGGACATCGCGTGTTGTTTTCATATGGATTACTTTATCACTAGAATATTTGATTTTCGGTAGCACTTGTTTAGTTTAAAAGTAGACATGTCAGGCTTTATAGATATCTCTCTCATGTCTCTTCGTGAGTATTTTCACTGAGTTACAGTTCATTTTAATGACGCATTTGTATCTGATCAGCGCAGACAAAGGCTGCAGACAGCACTCCTTGTTTGTTATCTTTCTTTTATAAGTGCACAAAGTTTTGTTGTTATTATGTCTGTATACAAAAAAAGTAGACCCCTTTACAGATTCGATTGATGTATTGCTCTTATCTGTACGATCAAAACTGAAAGTGTAATTTAAGTTCTTTTCGGGGTTATCAGGAGAAAATACCCCAAAACGCGTATTCGCGTTAATCGACTCCAGACCCATTTACCGATTTAAAAAAATTAATAAATAAATTTAACCATTTACAGATTGACCCCATTCACTTCAGTTGTAAGTGCCTCTCTCTAACCCAGATTTTTGCTTAATAAAAAAGTCATAATTAATATTTGAGGTAAACAACATTATGTCTAAATATGCCAAGAATGGATGGACTTAAAAGACTGCCATTATATTATCTTGATATTGCAAACATTACAATCACAAACTATAATAACTGCCACCGTAATGTGTTGAAGGATAGCAGCATATCATCTTTATAACAGAATGTGTGACTGGTAGTACAGTATCATAAGAGCTGTGTTTTATTGTCATGTGACGTTATTTTTGTTGCTAGAGGAGGACAGGCCCCAGATGAGTCTGGTTTTCTTCAAAGGTTTTCTCCAACAGCTCATCACTGACAGGGTTTTTTTGTTTTGTTTTTTTCTTGAGACAGACATCTGTGGCTGCTCACTGGGGCTCAAAGTGATTCAATAATGTTGATCTGATGCAGTCTGTATCATTAAACCATGCATGTCCCGTAAAGCTGCTTTCAGACCATCTGTAATGTGATCTACAAATGATATGAATCGAATATTCACTAGTAGTCTCAGAGCTGCCTGATTGGTTTGGACGGGTCTAATGCTCGATGTTCTCATTGTTTCAGATCAGCACCACAGAGGTGGAGACTCTTCTGGGTCGGCTGCCCTGCACGTTCAAGCAGGAGTTGACGGGTGTCGGGGCGAGTTTGGAGAAGCGCTGGAAGTTCTGTGGGTTTGAGGGCATTAAGACGGCGTAGAGACACAGGTTTGGGTTCCTGCTAGAAAAACAAAAACGGGTGATGGACCGGAGGGGTCTAAACCAATCACCTGCCAGCTCTCCGCGTCCATCCGGCCAGCCCATGGGATTCCATTGTGGAAATCTCAGAAAGCACAAGACCTGGAGGTGTGTGTGTAGTATGTTTTAATACACGTGCAGCACATGAACGGACCGTGCACTTGTACCACACAACGGAAAACTCATCGGGTAAAAATCAGGGTTTGCTGAACCGAGGACTTGAACTGTCAACATACATTTTCTTGTTTCACCTCTGATTTGTAAAAAAAAAAAAAAAAAAGAAAAAAAAAAACAAATTACACGAATATATTTCTTTTCTCTTCTGTATAGGCGGCAGAAAACAGTTGCATAGAATCTTTTGTTCACATATCCTGTAAATGTTTGAATAACTTGCTATTTTTAAATAAAAAAAGATCAACGAAATCTGCAACCAGGCTAATTTAATAGTTTAACAATGTAGCCTAGTGCTTCTAAAATCTTCAAAAGTTCCACTTTATGCATCTCTGAACCTAATTAAGAGGAATCGTGGGATAAAGATACAAGATTTCCTCTCACTTCGGCTGCATTTATGCCACACACATCCGTTCAAACCTTCAGCCGGTGACCACAGAAGCACTCTTCCGCTCTTCCCCACGTGATCTGAGCCGGTCTGCGGTGTTTTCACATCTCTAATGGTTTGTTCTTTCATATGAATCTTCTTTATGTGTGGTGTTTTGCTGTGGACTGGTAAGCAGCCTGAGCAGCTCTGAACACGTCGAGCAGCGCTTCTGTTTTTGCACAGAGCTTGTGAAGTCTAATTAACAATCAGAGCGCTGCACGTATGTGTGGGTGTTTGTCTGTTAGTCAGCAGCAAACGTCTCGTCTCGTCTGGAGAAGACTCTTCCGGCGGCACAGTCAGGCGTCCCTAATGCTCTTCTGTTGTGTAATTTGTAAGGTTATTTTTTCGCTTATTGCTGAGGGAAACTAAAGCTTTATTACACATGACTGGTTCCCACTGCCCCTTTTCCATTTTCTTGGGCCATGTGTATGAAAAATTAGTTTAAAATGCTTGTCAGACATTTGGCCTCTCAAACATGAATTAATAATGGCTAATGATTGTTTCTTCCATCGTCGAACAAGCCTTAATTCATTATTATGTCTTTTTGCCATGCATTTTTAATATAAACACTCCAGATGGACTGAAATATAAGTGAACGGAACATGAACAAGTAGAGCATTTTTACAAAGAGGATTCTGTCTCTTAAATATGAATATTTCAATGGTCTGTTTTAAATGTCCCATCATTCCAGCCTAATACAAGTTTAATCAACAACATTTGTGGACGGAACATGAACAAGTATGTGTGTGTGTGTGTGTGTGTGTGTGTGTGTGTGTGTGTGTGTGTGTGTGTGTGTGTGTGTGTGTGTGTGTGTGTGTGTTTCATGGGATCATTAATTGGCCCTATTTACTTCTACTGTCACTGTGACCCAGATTTTGCTTTAAAAAAGAAACTGTATATAATTTAATTAAAATAATATAAGTTATAACAATTCTAACAAATCTTTACTATCACTTTCTATCAATTAAGCACATCCTTGCTGAATAAAATTATCAATTTCTTACAAAAAAAGAAAGAAAAAAATTGACTGACACCCAGCTTTTGAAAAGTAGTGTATATTGTTACAAAATAATTATATTTTAAATAAATGTCTTTTTTTTTCAACTTTTTATTCCTGAAAAATGTATCACAGGTTCCAAAAGATAGATAGATAGATAGATAGATAGATAGATAGATAGATAGATAGATAGATCGATCACAGGAATAATTCACATACTGTATAAACAGTTATTTTAAATTGCAATAATATTTCACATTATTACTGTTTTTTCTGTATTTTTGATCAAATAAATGCAGCTTTGATGAGCATAAGAGACTTTTTAAAGGGGTCATGAACTGCCTTTTTTATTATTTTGTACTGTTATCTGAGGTCCACTTATAATGTTATCAAGATTTTTACATCAAAAAACCATCATAATTTAGAAGTAATAAAATAAAATACATACGCTCTTTACTAGTGTTGGGATCAGAAGGAAGGCAATGAAGGCAACAGCTTGGCACTGAACAGTATCTTGTTGTTTTCGGAGCATCTTTATCGTTTGGCCTCTCTCGTTATTTACACTATATGCGCAAATCTGTGGGCGGGGCTAAACAGGCAGTGATTTAGAAGCAGGCGTTGATCATCTTCTGCGGAGGCGGGGTTTAGCCACACTATTACATCATAAAGTGGCTCATTCCACAACCTGTCGTTTTAGCAGATTGGCTTGAACCCAGAATATTCCTTTAAATGCATCAGTTCTATTAAAAGCGAACCTTGAGTCCCTCTTCAAGAATATGTTCGTCAGCTCACTCTCATCCAGCTTTTACCGGTTTAGAGGTTTTTGAACTTGGACGAGGCAAACAACACATGCACAGATGCAGGGGCAGTGAAAGGTCATGCGGCGAGCGTACATGTCCTATATTCCTTTCCTCGTTCCTCTATTTTGGGAAGCTCCAGCCGCTCCATCAGAGCACTTAGGCGGAGAGCCGTGTGCATCAGTTCACCGGCATTTATGTGGACTCCACTGTCATTCAGCCTGCATTTGACAAATGGCTGTGGTTTTCACATCGACAAGCACAGAAATTCTCTGGAATACCATTATTTTGTGTTGTTGCGCTTTTTATGCACTTTTGTTCCCCGGTAGACTTTATTTACCCCCATCATTTTTCATATGTTCTGAACATCACACAAAACCCTAAACAGACTAATTAGATCTCTCTGTGGAGCCCTGGAGATGTTTCTCATACTGCTGCCTTCTTTATGCAACACCACGGAGTCGTGAATTCAATTCTGTGTGGATTGAAGCAGAGTCGGGGTGCTTCTTCCTCTGGAAGCTGGAGTGTCCTTCAGCACCTAGCCATGTTTTTGAGCTCTCCTAAAGAGCAGAGCGGCTCTGAATCCAAAGGGCAGCGATGTCAAAGCGCAAAAACACCCAAGAGTCTGGCTCATAACCCATAATCCCCTGAATGCCGTGCTTCTCACATCCTTGGATGTAATTGGATATGGAGTGATCCAGCTTCCGTGGATCTCTTTTTGGGGGTCTGTATCTTGATGCTTTGGCTAATTAATTCACTCTTACCTGACTTCCTCCAGCCAAAGTGAATCCAGGCAATTACAAAGAGCGACTCCCTTGAGTGATGGTATGAGAGGGAGCTGATTGGCTCGTAAGGAGGGCGAATGTTCCCGCGTAGCTAAAAGCTCCTCATTACTCCACAGACGTGTCCATCTGGTTAAGGAGGAACCCGTGGAGGTTACAGAGGGTCACCACTTCCATAATAATGCTTATGGATAATAGATCAGAGCCAATACATGGAGCACAGCAGTTCATGAGCTCCCCCTTCTGGACAGAATTAGAGACGCCACAGTGAAATGCTTTTTGGAGAGCAGATTTCAGTAATGTGTGTGATAAGACGAGGTATTAAGAGATCAGTTCAAGCAGACGTCAACTTTCAGGAACCGCTGATTAGCTTGAACTACGCTATATAACTGTCCAAATAAAAAGTGCTGGTTATTTCAAATCTATTTTGGTGTTTTAAAGGGATAGTTCACGCAAAAATGAAAATCCTGTCACTGTTTACTCACCCTCAAATGATTTCAAACCTGTATGAATTTCCAAAGTGTGAAAAAAAAAGCTATGGAAGGCATTGGCCACCGTCAGCTGTTTGGTTATCAACATTCTTCAAAATATCTTCTTTTGTGTTCAACAGAAGAGAGAAACTCATATTGGTTTGGAACAACATGATGGTAATATGTAATAATATTTATACATTATTGTTTAAATTTTTGGGGGCAGTAAGATATTATATTATATTTTATTTTATTAATTTATTAAGTTTTTTTTGGTGGGGGGGGGGTCGCTTCTGCTCGCCAAGGCTTCATTTAATGATTCAAAAACATAGTAAAAACAGTGAAATTGTGAAATAGTATTACAATTTAAAATAACCATTTTATATTTTAACATATTTTAAAATATAATTTATTCCTGTGGTGGGAAGTGAATTTTCAGCATCATTACTCCAATCAAGTGCTTGCATTGATGTCAGTTGCCCCTGGCCTTTTACATAATTTAATTTGAGGTCCTGATGTGTTTGATTTGAAATGTCAGCGGTCGTGATACCTTTGAGTAATGAACTACTGTCACAATCATCTTCATTACGCCGCTGACCTTTCAAAAACAAATGGAGAAATAGATTGCCTCAATGCCAGTGATTGAGTGAGTTCACAACTATTTTTAAACATTAAAATAACTTCGTTTTTAACAAAGTGCCGCTTTGTTTTCGTGTTCCGACTGACGCTCCCAAAAGCGACTCTTGTTTTTCCTCTTGACTTAACATCCGTTTTGTTTAAATCTCATGTTCTAAAGATTTATTTCCTTGTGTTTACTGGGAAAAGTGAGCTGCGTGCCTCTAAATAGATCTTATTTGTCATCAGCTGTTTCATGAAGTCTTTGAATAAAGCAGAACGTCAGAACTCTCTCCTCAAAATAATGAACTGAAGTGGATTGTTTTCCACCAGTGTTTTACTAAAAGCCTGTCATCTCGCACTAAAAGCGTGTAAAAAAAAAAAAAAGTAAAACAGACTCTATTAATTAGATAGCATCGCACTTTTACTCATGTTTTCTCACTCGAGCACTAGATTTGTTGTAGAGGTGACGCACAAATAATATCATAAAGAGTGCAACAGCAGGCCTAAAGCTGCAGCGCTGCATATTTATGAGTGAACAAAAGTTCAGTCTTGTTTGTTCTGCCACCCATGAAACCTGCGGCATGTAGAAAAACTTTAAAATCTTGCGTGCATGTCATCATCTCTACTTAATGAGGAAGTCACGGTGACTTAGTTAACTTTGTGTAACAGTGTTGCCCTTAAGTCACATTTATTAAATCTAAATTAGCGAGACCTTTGCTTAATGAGTTTTGATTTGTGACCACACCACCTAATAAAGATCTTAAGGATATGCAAAGACGAAATTGTCTGTGACTGTCACTTTACGCTTGAGTGACTGGCCATTAGCGCTGATCTGAAGAGCTGGTTACTCGCTTCTGCTCCAGTCAGTCGTCCTTCAGCTGTTTGCAGATACACACTGTCTGAATCTGTAAATGAGTCTTTTGACTTCAAAACAAGTTAAGCTTTATTGAGGGTGACACTAATGCCGACTCGTTCCTCGGTTAAATAGCCAAACTTGTCAAACCAAAATTGTGTTTGCAGTAATGCACTTACAGTGAAGTTTATGGCACATTCTAGAGGTTTAAAACAGCAACGGGAGCCATGTCCAGGCATATGATGACTACACCAATAAACTCTGTGTCATGATGACGACAAAAGCCTCGTTAAAAGAATTAAAAGAAGTTTTTTTTTATTTGTTTGTTGTAGTTGTTTTTTGTTTTTTTTAGAAAAAAATATTTTAAACTGTATATTTTTTGTTTTTTTTTGATTAAGATATTTTTGACTGTATGTTTTTGTTTTTTTTTTGTTTTTTTTTTTTTTTATGTATATATATTTTAAACTTATTTAACAATGTTACGTACTTTATTGAATTTATGAATTAAAAATCAAGATATTTAATAAATAAATCATTCAGAACCTCATGCCTGAATGCCAAGGTAAAAATTAACATAAATCATTTATGTTTTATTTTATTATTAATGTTTATAATAATTAATGTGTACACTCAAACATATTTAATGCATTTGTAAGTGTAAGGAAAATGTTTTACTCTGTAACGCCAAATTATATTCATAATTAATAATTTAATGAAAAAAAATTGTTTTGATGTGTGTGTGTGTGTGTGTGTGTGTGTGTGTGTGTGTGTGTGTGTGTGTGTATATACTTTAGAAAATAATTTGGTATAAATATTTTCAAAACTGTAAAAAAATATAGGAATACAAATAGCACTTTCTATAAAAACTTGCCACTTTTGTGACTTTGATTAATTAATATTTGATTATTTTTGTGATATTTGTTATTGTGAAATAAATTAAATTGTGAATTTTATTTTAATAATTTTTTTTTTAGTTGTGTTTAAGATGTGATCATATTTGAGGTGTAAGGAAAATATGTTTCACTTCGTTACACCACATGATGTCATTAAGTGAGACATTAAATATTTACATATACGTACATAACTTTTTTAGATATAAAAATACAAATCTTGAAAATGTTATAAAAGTTTGGTATAAAAATTAAATTGAATACAAACAAATACGAATACCAATAGTACATTTCTAAGAACTTGGCACATTTTGTTTATAAGTATTTTCACTGTAAAAGTGCATGACGGAAAACAATGTTTGCTTATTTTTTCAAACTTGGGGACAAGTCGAAATGATTTTCGGTGGTAATCAACAGCAGCATGCTGAAGTTATACTGAACCAAAACATTCCTTCAAGCTGATGGGCCTTCACACACAAAACACTTCCTACTGCAATATAAACCTTTGCCATTATCTTCCCTGAACATGCTGCTGAACGGAAATGCATGCTCAAATCTGTCCAGCCCCGTCGTGAGTTACACTGTATTTCCCAAACAATCTTTTCAGTGCTGTGTACAACAAGGGGTCAAAGACAAGAAAGAGAAGTCTATTTTGAGGCAGAGCTGAGACTGGATTTGGTTTCTGAGGCATATTTCATGCTCTCTGTTGATAGCGGCTGTGGCCCGGCCACCCTGTGCTGGGAATAGACAGATAAAGGCTTTAGTCTGCCTTATGGAGTGTGGGATGGTGCTGGTCCTCTATTCTCTCTGACCTCATGCTGCAGGGGCGATGGGATGCACCGCAGGTCAGAGAGGACGGCGCTCATGGACTCGCATTGTAATGTGCATCAGCTGTGACGCTTCTCTCCATCACCCGCTCTCACCGAGAAAGAGGAAAAGATGGTGATAATGAACAACTCTAATATTGGCACCGAAATAAATATGTGCTGCTTACACCTGCGGTGTGAAACAGGCTTGAAACACGCTGCTGGAGATCCTGCATTGTTTTTGTGACTTACTTTTGACATGTTGGTATTTTATGTTTGATAACATTTAATGAACTTCCACTCGGGCATCAATTAAGGTTATGTGGCTGTTCATCAGTGTATCCATCCATGTGTCTTAACAGTGTGTTGCTGTAGACGTGTGTATGTTATGAAGGAAATTGATAGGGAGCTTTGGATGCACTTCATTGATTGTCTGCGTTCAGCAGATTTCCCCGCTCAGGAAATTGAAACCATCTAAGTGAGTGATTTCTGGGCTGTTAATGTAAGACTCTCAGCAGGGTAACAGACAGCAGCGGACAAGCTTCATAACTACATTAAGGTGAGTGAGTGGCCTTAAATACATGACTCTCCTTAACCATAGAAAAACTGAGCTCTCCATACGCAATACAGACCAAGAGCTGTGGAGTAACTGATTACATGTAAATTAAGTACTCAGATTCCAAAAATTAAGTATGTGTAATTAGATTACAGTTACTTTTTTATGGATTACATAATTACATATCCACACAAAGGCAGTAAATTATTCATAAGTTATTGATTCTCCCTATTTTTTCTTTTATTCTTCTACCCCAGTCTTTGAGAAACTGATGTAAAATGATGTTTAATGCACTTCAAGTTGTTGATAAAGAATGGAACGTGTTTTATTTTTTATATTATATATTAATTTTTAATTAATATTGTACATAATTATCCCATTTAAATCTATGGGATGAACGAGTTAGGTCAAAAGTAATCAAAAAGTAGTCAAAATACATTACCTAAAATTAATAATCTAATAGATTACATTAATAACTGCAATTTTCATTATGTCATTTGTAATCAGTAACAGACTAAAATTTGCAAGTAATCTACCCAGCACTGTATATATACTTCATATTTATTTATTTTTGAAGCCTATTTTTATCACTAAATATCTTTTAATTATTTATTTTTGAGAAAGAAAAAAAAGTCTTTAAAAATTGTGAAATATTTGATATTATTTGTCATACTTTGACAGTTTGGAGGTAAAAATGCTACAAATTCTTCATACAGAATTATTTTGACATTGGGCTGAAATGTGACAAGTTTTGTGAAATTTACACAAAAACAAAATATAGATGATGCGAATGCAACTTTTTTCCTTCTCAGGTCCCCACACTTTTGATTGAAATTAAAATAATGATAATAATAATAATAATACATACCAATTTGGCAATTAATCATTTAGACCATAATTTGTGCATCATTTTGACAGATTCATTTAAACAATCTGAGGAAACACATCTTTTTGACTTGAAAGCAAGTTTACACACATGATGCACATGATGAGTACTGTATATGAAATATTTTAGAGCAGAGCAAAACTATTCCAAATCTGGAAAACATTTCCTTGATTTAGTTTTCCTGTTTTTTGATTTAAATGTTGCAGCTGCTTCCCTTGCGCTACAGGGTTGCCACTCATTCCATTTTGTTCATCTGTCCTGGAAAAAATCAATTCCATGCCAAGGACTTTTATAGGACTATGGTGGTGACCCTACCATGAGTACATTCAAACTCAGCTCTATTCGAACCGTGACTTGTGACTCTGTAGGTCAGTGGCTTTCAGTCCTGCTCCTGCACAAGCTGCACTGTAGGATCTGAGACCCTCAGCTGATGGAGCTCCCTGCTAATGAGCTGATGATCCCCGTGGGTCCCCGTGCAGGACCTGGATAGAGAAGCCCTGCTTTAGGCAATTCTCATGTAAACAGTGTGTTACATGCCAACAGAGGTCACTGCAGCACTTGTAATTGTATGAGCCACCTGAGAATGGAGAACTGCAGTATAATCACAGCACTGTATAAAACCAATGTGTTTGACTGTAAATGCGTGTCTTTACTTGTTGCATTACAGTAAGTGTTACAAACATGTTTGCAAATGTAAATTACATAGCAAACACCAGTTTGATATTCTTCAACTAAGACTACTTCAAACTGCTTTTATCAAAATTGTATTATTAGTGTCTTACGGTGTTAATAACCTCATATTGTTGAACTACAAAACTCATAGTTAAACCAACAACATTAAACCAACCAACCAACATTTTTAAAAATGTTGCAAAACTTGTTGAAATTGCATAACCTTATGTAACCTAAAATCTTTGTTTTGTAATAAGTTCATGTGTATTTGTCAACTGCTGCAGTGTTTAATTATCTTTTTCAGCGTGTACTGGACTCTTGTACTGCAGAGAGCCATCTATGTAACTTAGAAATCAACGTGCTACCAGTTGACGTACACCATATGTCAACACAGCCCAAGGTCAGGACTTTTACATTAGCCAAACCATTTCTAAGGTAGTAACTTAATCATTTACTTTGTTTAACAAAGTAATTAAGGCTATTCCTAGTGTCAATATGCAAATATTAATAATACAGCCCTACAAAATCCCCAACTTTTTGTAAATGGACTCTCCTTTTTTGACAAATGTTTTATGAGAAACTCCTTTAATGTTGGATCCAATCATCCCTGTAAAATAAAAATGGCTTTAACCTCATTGTATACCTTGGCATATTATGTGGATATTACCATATAAATATGTTATTTCTAATAAAGTAAAAGAAATACTTTACAAAATTATTCACAGATGTGATCCTGTAAATGCAGCTGTTAGCAGATATATTCATAGCGTTTGGGATAAATGTACTTTTTGTAACATATCAGTTGAAGATATTGAACATTTATTTTTCTATTGCCCTTTTTCCATTTCATTTTGGGTTGACTTTAAAATAGATATATATATATAAGAAAAATAAACAAAGCCATTAATTTAGAACTTTGTGATATTTTACTTTGTTTTCAAAACCCATATTTTTCTGAAAAACAAAATTACATTATTAATCTGTTTTAAGCAAAGTTTTATATTCATAAGTCAAAAATAATTAAAAAGAAACCATCATATATTACATTTTGTAACACTGATCTTGAAACCCTTTCAGATCACAAAAAAAGAAGTTTATAGAAACAACAAAAATTCTAAAGCTTTTAAGATTTAGATAAAGCTGCTTTTGATACGGTGAACCACCAGATTCTCCTGTCAACCCTGTTGGAAAATGGCATCTCAGGAACCTTGAATCCTTCAAGGTATCTTGGAGAGGTGAGGTGAGGTGTCGAAGTCGCAACATCTAGCTACTGGGGTGCCTCAGGGCTCAGTTCTTGGACCACTTCTCTTTTCTGTCTACATGGCATCACTAGGTTCTGTCCTTCAGAAACATGGATTTTTATATCACTGCTATGCTGATGACACTCAACTCTACCTCTCATTTCATCCTGATGATCCGACAAAAGGTGCTTGCATCTTAGCATGTCTAACAGGCATTTCTTGATGGATGACGGACCATCACCTTCAACTCAACCTGGCTAAGACAGAACTGCTTGTGGTTTCAACAAACCCATCACTTTATAAAAATTTCACCATCCAGTTAGGCTCATCAACCATAACTTCTATAAAAATAGCTAGAAACCTTGGAGTTGTGATTGATGATAAGATGAATTTCTCAGACCACATTGCTAAAACTGCCCAGTCCTGCAGATTTGCTTTATTCAACATTAGGAAGATCAGGCCTTTTCTTTCAGAACATTCAACACAACTCTTTGTTCAAGCTCTTGTCCTGTCCAGGCTGGACTATTGAAATGCTCTCTTGGCAGGTCTTCCAGGCACTTCTATCAAACCTCTACAATTAATCCAAAATGCAGCTGCAAGATTAATCTTTAATGAGCCGAAAAGAATGCACGGCACACCATCTTCAAGGAATGACTAAAAACACATCTGTTTCATTCTTTATTTGACCCTCTAACTCTAGCACTTTCTGTTCTATTTTAATTCTACTTTATCTATTTATCTTTTTTATTTAAAACAGCAACAAACAAACAAAAAACACTAGCTTTCTTTTTTTCTATACTATCTATTTGTTTTTACTTTGTGTGTGTGTGAATATATATATAAAAAATTTGCTCTTTTGTTTGTTTTTGATTGCCATCTATTGTCATCATTTGTAAGTCGCTTTGGATAAAAGTGTCTGCTAAAAGTAAATGTCAATGTAACTCCCCAAATATTATAACACTTTAAAAAAAAAAAAAAAAAACTGGTATTTTTTTTTTTCTTAGTGCTGCCAACAAATTTATCGCGATTAATCGCATCCAAAATAAAAGTTTTTGTTGTTTGTGTATATTTATTATGTACATAACTCACAGAAGTAAGTACACCCTTCACATTTTTATAAATATTTTATTATATCTTTTCATGTGACAACACTAAAGAGATGACACTTTGCTACAATGTAAAGTAGTAAATGTACAACTTGTATAACAGTACATTTGCTGTCCCCTCAAAATAACTCAACACACAGTCATTAATGTCTAAACCGCTGGCCACAAAAGTGAGTACACCCCTAAGTGAAAATGTCAAAATTGGGCCCAATTAGCTATTTTCTCTCCCTGGTGTCATGTGACTTGTTAGTTTTACAAGGTCTCAGGTGTGATTAATGACAAAATTTTCATTTTGCGGTGGAGTAACCCTTTAATGGCTGTGTGTCGAGTTATTTTGAGGGGACAGCAAATGTACACTGCTATACAAGCTGTACACTCACTACTTTACATTGCAGCAAGTGTCATTTCCTCAGTGTTGTTACATGAAAAGATATAATAAAATATTTACAAAAATGTGAGGGGTGTACTCACTTCTGTGAGATACTATATAGGCTATGTATATATAAACACACACATACAGTGTATATTTTGAAAATATTTACTGTATATATTTATATTCAGATAATTTATATCAATATATTTAATTTATAAGCATAACATATTTTTCTTAAATATAAACATGAATGTGTGTATTTATATATACATACACACACATATATTGTGTAGGCCTAAACAAAAACAATTATTTTGGATGCGATTAATCGCAATTAATTATTTGACAGCACTACTTTTTTATGTTTATGTTCATTTTACGTTGTTATTCTGTTTTACATGTTTTAAACTGTACAACATTTCCTTATATTTTTCTTGTACTTGTATGTGGTGGAACTAAATAAAATAATAATTCACTTTATTACTCAGTGATGAAAAAAATACACATTAAACTTAATCTAAATGAACCTGAATGACACCAGCCGGATTTCAGTGTTTATGTTACAATTTTGAAAGTCTGTGCAAAGTCTTAAAGAATAACATTATGTAACATAATTTATCAGGAACATTAAAATTCACGGGAACGTGGAGCATTTCGGCACACTGCGCGCTCAACGTCAGAAACATTCCGCAACTGCTACTAAAAAAAAAGTGTTTCTTGTGAAAGACCACTCGTCTTATTCCATATGCAGCAATGCTCTTCAGATGACCGGAGCGGAGCGGAGCGGCCCAAAATAGTCTGCTAATCTGTCTGCGCGCTGCTGCAAAGATCACCACGTGCGCTTTCCTTCCCCTACAGGTCCATTACCGTAGCAACGGCCAAGCAAATCCGCGATTGGCTGCTCAGGCGTGACGCAGGACACTTTTAGGGAATTCCGTCAGCTGTGCGGAGGCGCGCTTCAAAACGCCGCCCGGTTTGAGCTGTGCGTCAAACCCTCCGCTGCGCCTCTTTTTAACGCGGTGAAACTTTTACACCGGATCAGAGTAACGTTCTTCGCGGGAAGAAGATGTGTCATGTGCAGAGAGGGACCCAGAGAGCGCTGGCTTTCTGAATAAATCACTTAATAACCTGTGGAACATCCTGAAGCTGAAAGGAAAGAGGGTGTTTGATAAGTAAGTGACCTTCTTCACACTCAAACTTCACACTTTATATATATAAACTTTGTTTTGTGTTGCTTTTACACTACAAACACCTTAAACTTTTACACTACAAACACCTTAAACTTTTACACTACAAACACCTTAAACAATGGAAAGCCAATATTCATGTTCATTATTGATTTGATCATGATTTGAGATAAAGGTAGTCCTAATAATCCATAATCCATTGCTGGCCGGATCAGGAACAGGGAGAAACAGAGAGGGCAAAGATGGGAAAAGTGAGCAGGTGTAATGCACAAATCCACATAAACTGATTTCTTCTTATTCAACAGTTTTTAATTATTGAAGGTCATTCTTATTCAACAGTTTTTAATTATTGAAGGTCATTTAGCAGACACTTATGTACAGTTATTATACACTACATGTAGTCCCAGACAAATATTCATAGCAGTCTGAAACTGAAGGTAAACATGAACAATACACCTTATATAAGCCCAAAAATTATTATTATTTTATTTATTTTTGTGTGTGTGTTTATATCTTACTCAGCTGTTTGTGTGGGGTCATGTATGGGACATTACCTAAAAATGTAAATGTTGTTCCATATCTGACTAACATTAGATGATTTAGTCATTAAGTGGAGAACCGGATTAGTCTGATTCATGATTGAAACATTGCATTTGTGTGAGCTGTATTTCTCAGTACAGTTTTTGAGTATCTGCCGATACTGACGTTAAAATCGATACCAGGGCTGCTTTTTTTCTTGATCAGTTTAGAAAATCCACACTTTATTACCTTGCTAACTACACACCGCTTCTTTATAAATAAAGAAAAACATGACAAGGTAACACTTTACAATAAGGTTCATTAGTTAACTGCTTTAGTTAACATGAACTAAGTATGAACAACATTTATTAATCTAATGTTAATTTCAACATTTACTAATGTATTATTAAAATCAAAAGTTGTGCTTGTTAGGATTATTAAATGCACTATGAATTAACATAAATGACTGTATTTTCATTAACTAACATTAACAAAGATTAATAAGTACTGTAACAAATGTATTGTTCGCTGTTTGTTCATGTTAGTGAATACATTAACTAATGGAAACTTACTGGAAAGTGTTACCTGTGACGGTATATACATGATCAACAAAAATGGTCCGTGTCGAGCCGTTCTCTCATGAACTATCATAAATACTCCAAGGAGAGCGAGAGTCAGTTTTCAGTGAATAATGACCTAAATTTCAGCATCACAATCATATGGCTTCAGAGCATTTTGTGATACGTTTATGGTGCTTGTGTGCTTTAAAAAATCTCTGTTCATTGCACGAATATCAAAATCAGTTCCTTAAAATTCAGAAGTAAAGTCACACCGGTTTGGAATGACTAATAATGACAGAATGCTCATTTCTTTGTGAACTAGGCCCTATCCCTTTGAGATTTAGAAGCATTCGCTTTATCATCGTTTACATTCATGGTCTCCTATTGCATTAGTGATTTTTATCGAACGCAGGCTCTTTCTTGTATAGAGTGTAAATAATGAAAGTATGTGCTTATCTTTCATTATCTGGCAGTCGCCGGTGACGTACAGCGAGCAGATACAGAGAGTCACGGTGTTGCTGGATTTATCTTATCGTGTCTCATGTCACAGATGGATCAGTGACAGGGTCAACACACACGCGGCCAGCTCGAATGTCCTCCGTCTCAGTATCCACGAAGCCTTGAGGCCACCCGCAGGCGTCTTTAAATAGATAAACACTTTAACTTTGCAGCGTTAGAGGAAGGTTTGTGTCACTGCACTAATATCAGTCAGCAGATTCAGACATTCCCGGTGCTGGTTGCATTGAGCCTTGATGGGAGCTCGTCCCAAGTGTCTGACAGTATTTCGTAGCTTTTGGAGTGTTGTTGAGTGTTTTTCTGTTTGTTAGAGACAGGTATGTTCTCAGATGCTCTGGAGGCCGTAGGACGGGTGGAGGGTTTGACGCTGTCCCCTCCCCAGACTCTCCCAGACCCCGATGATGAGGTGGAATTGGGCACAGAAACAAAAAGACGAGGCAGATATCGTCATAGCTTACAGATACTCAAGCCCTTTCGGATCACACACAAGTAAGTGTACACAGTCATATGTAGTGAACAAACAGATTTCATATTTTTTAAAAGGCATGTGTATATTTCAGGGGATGTGACAGGTTACCATTTTTATTTTACCTTTTCCCCTCACTTGTTCATTTAAATGTGTGAAAAATGAATTTGTTTGTATTCCAGTACATCTCTCAATTAATTTGAGCTCATAAACACTGCATGTATAATAATTATAAAAGAATTAGCAAATGCTGTTTAAAACCGTTCTTGCTGGTGTACAGAATGTCACACCAAGGTATGAATTGACACATCATTTCCAACAGTATTTTAATGCTCAAAATGTGGAAGAATCACTTGGGTGTACAGAATGTCACACCAAGGTATGAATTGACACATCATTTCCAACAGTATTTTAATTTAAAATATTATATATTCTTTTATATATTATATAACATTTTTAAAGTAAATGCATGACCAGTCATTCCTGATTAGCTAATGCCAATATAAATAGTATTTTTATGTTTATTTTCATAGTTTTTTGTATGTCTAGAAGATTACATAAATTTATTTTGTGGTTTATAATGACAGTCATGCCACAGAACAATTTTTCACATTCGACAGTATATATATTTTTATGTTTATGGGCAAAATCTCTGTGATGTTGGCCGTCCAGCCAGATTATCTGAAAGGAAACAAATAATAATAATAAAGACCTTTCTCTTTGAGGACAATCAAATTGCTTGTCATGTCAAAATAAAGAGCTATACATATAAAGGTGACTTAACCTGACTAAACCCGAACCTCAAAATGAAGCTACGAGCTGCTTTTATCATCTGAATCCATCACTTAATTAAATAAAAATAGTTTACAGTATGTACATCACTGCACATTTAACCCACATTAAACATGATAGTCGTCCTTTTTAACAAAGAGTAGTTGATACAGTTGGTTATATTTAAGCCTATATTGTAAAAGCTTGTGTTGATAAAATAAATTTATAGTGTAAATTCAACTTTTTCTGCTAAGTTCAATGTGGAAAAACGTAACTTACATCACACCTCTACCACATTGCTTACACAGACAGCATGAAACCTGTTAATATGGAGCCAAAAAAAGAAACACTGAAATACTTTTGTGTGAGGTGTTTTGGAGATGTTTGTTTCGTTGCCATTTGGACTCAAGTGACAGTCAGTGAGGTCCTGATAAGAACGCTCTTATCCTTTTCTCACAGACGGCTCGATTTTTAACATGCTGACTGATAAAGAGCCGCTGAACTTTTTCACTGCTTTGTAAGAGTTCTGAGAGGGATGTGCAAACTGCTGTTCAAACACGAACGTGTGATTCATCTACTGTTTGGCCGCGGCGAGTAAAGATTTTCTCTCGCGTTCAAGGTCACGCCGTTCTCAGACATAGCACATAGCGTCTAGATGACTGATCCGAGCCAAACTCTTACATTTTCACCCCCAGACATCAGCACCCGGTGGACAATGCAGGATTTTTCTCCTTCATGACCCTGCAGTGGCTGTCCCCTCTGGCCTGGAGGGCCCACAAAGAGTCCTGTCTCAAGATTGAAGACGTGTGGGGTCTGTCTTGCCATGAGGCTTCAGAAACAAACTGCCAAAGGTGAGATACTGGTGCAAACCTTCCGATCCGTCATCAAGGTTTGTCTACTGTCAAGCTGTGTTTGTCTGAACGCAAATACCCGGGAGTAGGGCTGCGCGATTTGGGGAAAATGTGGTCAAAATAGGACTGAGTGTGCATTAATGAGCACTAAACACATGTAATAGGTTACCTGTTTCATTAATACTGCCTGCCAGAGGGCGCCCTCGTGCATAAACTCCAAATATGCATCACAGAAGTAATAGAACTCATGACATTCCAGGAAATCCCTAATATGGACAAAGTTATGTAGCCATTGCTGCAGAATAAAAAGAAAATAGGAACACGTGATTAAACATAAAGCAAGTAAACACACAATGTGACAATATAGGGTTTATCTGTGTTCCTCAAGCCATCTTGGGTATTTTCATAATTATAAAATAAGTCTATAATCCGGTGCTGCTAATAGACATAGCTTTTATTACAGTATAGAATATAATGTCTGCTCATTCAGTGATAAGAAGCCACATCAGATCAGAAAATGAAGTTATTTTAAACACCTGCTTGATGCTGTGGAGTAAAATCATACTATTAAATATTCTCTTTTGTTGGACAACGGGTTCATAAATGCTTCTGATTTGTTTGGGAGGATGTTCAGCGTATGTTGCCTTTTCAGATGCACGTTGTAGACCCTACCCAGATAGTACAGGTACGTCTGCAAGATGTCTGTTAAAGCTCACTATATCTGGAAAGCATCTGCTGTGTACAAACATCTGATAGACGTCAGTTTTACATTCATTCTAAATCATAAACATCTTAAAGACATTGTCTAAACGTCTATTTGACATCTGATAGGAAACGGCGTATAGATGTATCACAGATATGCAAAATTAATTAATGAACCGCTCGTTTTAAAATCTTCCATGTCTACTGACATTTGTTATGACATCCCCGTCGAACATTACAATGCTCATGATAACTTTCATATACTGCAGTAAATAAATCCACTTCACCAGCTCATTACTCTTCAACAGCGATGCTACGGAGTTCAAATACAAAATACTAAAGATGCAAACGTGCTTGTTTTGTTTCTCTGGCACATAAGGTCTATAAACACTACTTAAATATACATTATATAGAGGCAAGATTTAAAATGAAAAATCGCAGCCTTTGCCATTCAATAATCGCAGTAAGCCAAATCATGATTTCGGTTATTTTGACTAATCCTTCAGCCCTACCCTGGAGCCAAGCACAAGTTAGGGATCTCTCATATGTGCCAATGCTGAACTGTGAACAAACAGAGCTATTAGAAAACACCTCCGCTGCCAAGGTCTCACACAGTTGACGTCTTGATAACAAGGGCTGGTGTGGGAATCCCTCGAGTCACGGTGGGGAGTGAATGATAGGTGCTTTCCTCCCATGCTCACACAGCCCAGAGAGTTATGGCAGGTGGGTGTTATTCATAGCAAGGATTAGACATCAGAGAGAGAGTCAGTCTGCACCTTTCCTGCAGGACGGTTATGTCATGAACACGTCAGATCGCAGCCCGTGTCCTTTTCGACTAAGCCGGCTCATTGATAGGGCTCAAAGAGTTTCTCAGGGACACGGGAACATGGAAAAACACCTATAATCTGTAACTGTCTTTTCAAATCACAGATCTGAGATTTGCCCACATTCGGTGAATGAATTGGATCAGACTTTGACAGTGCTTTCTTTAGCTGCAATCGATGATGGTGTGTTAAATACAGGCGTGTGTGTTCCTCAGCGGCTCTGTAAGAAGCCGTGTCAGTTTTCAGTGCTTGACCTCGGGGTCTGTGGCTCCTGTTACTGGATTCGTGTCAGAGATAGCTTGGATACATTAAAGGCATGTGTACTTGTGTGTGTGACGGGTGGATATTTTATGGGGTCTGGAACACTTACATAAAGTGTGATCTTCAAAACACAAGGCTGTTGATTATTTTTATTTTTTTTTAAGATAGTTCATCAAAGTGTTGTATCCTTGTGAGAGATAAAAGCTGTGAGTGGATTATTTTATTTATTTATCATTGTAGGTCTTTGGCATGGGAACTGAAAGCTCAAAGCCTTAGTCCTTCAGATTGATTGTTCATTCTGAGTGTGAATTTCAATGTTTTCAATGAGGCTTTCCCTGAATGCTTCAAGGTTGCATTACAATATTTATGAGAATTTGAACATCATTTATGATTTATAATAAATGAATTGGCTGTGAATGTTTTGGCTGCTGCTAAATGTGTGCCCAAAACAAGTTTTACTACCCGAAGACCAGAAATATATGATGTGCCCTTGAGTACCCCACATTTAGATGTGAGGTCAGGGATTATATCCAGTCAACTTGCAAAAAAGCAAGACCCAACAAGGAGCAGAGGGATCTTATATCATTCTGAAGGGGTTTATACATGACATGCATTATGATTTGTGGTCGTTTTATTATGTGAGAAGAAAGAAACAGTGGAGTGATACAATGGTCGTAAAACTAATACAGCTATGTTGGAAATTATAAAGTTCAGCATCATCATCTAAAAACAGTCGAGCACAGAATTCTGCTATTGGCCAATCAGAATCAAGCATGGCAGAGAGCTGTCTAATAAAGTGACACAAGCATTTGTGATATTGTACAATTAATTTTGGTTTGGTCTAACAATTTAGCCAGTATTAATTTAATTTCTTAATGTTGCAATGAATTGGAAGTAGTAAGCAATCCTTTTATCCATAATGTGATGTGCATTTGATTGTAACACATTAAAAGAGAAAAGTTATGGTGGAGACGTGGCTCTATGCATCAGCTGTTGATTGGATTTTTCATTCAAAAGTGGAGGCAGATGAAGGTGAGCTTGCAGGAGCAGGTTTAAATGCACTAAATGACTGGAGAAATCACAGATCCAGTTATGACATTCTGATTAATCATTACAGAGCCAGAAAAGAAATGTAGAAATGAAACATCTGATTTTCACGATAAGATCTATAATGTGCATTTAGAAACTCGATTGGGTGAGTTTTCATTTCATGCTGACTTTAATTTAGACTTAAACAGGGATTAAAACGAGTTAAAGGAATAGTTAATCCAAAAATGAATGTTTGTCATCATTTACTCACCCTTAACTTGTGCAAACTTATATGAGTGTTTTTTTTTCTTCACCAAAGATGATATTTTGAAGATTGTTGGTAACAGTTGCTGGTAGCCATTGACTTCCATAGTATTTTATTTCTTCTGTAATATATAAGTCACTGGGTACCAGCAACTGTTTGGTTACCAGCATTCTTCAATATATCTTCTTTTGCGTTCAGCAGCTAAAAAATATATATTTTAATTTTTGGCTGAAGTATCCCTGAAAATTCAGTCATTATTTACTCACCCTCATGTCATTCCAAACCCATAAGACCTTTGTTCATCTTCGGAACACAAATTAATATATTTTTTGATGAAATCCAAGCACTTTCTGACCCTGCATAGACAGCAACGCAACTGAAACGATCAAGGCTCAGAAATGCATGTGCTGTGAATGGTGGTGGACAGTGACAAGGAAGAGAGGAACTGTTGAATAAAGTTATTATTTTTGTTTTCTTTGTACACAAAAAGTATTCTCATTACGGTTGAACCACTGATGTGTAACAATGTCCTTATTACATTTCTGGGCCTTGACTGTGGTAGTTCCCTTGCTGTCTATGCAGGGTCAGAAAGCTCTCGGATTTCATCAAAAATATCTTTATTTGTGTTCTGAAGATGAACGAAGGTCTTACGGGTTTAGAACGACATGAGGATGAGTAATTAATGACTGAATTTTCATTTTTGGGTGAACTATCCCTTTAATAAAAGGTTTCAATAACAACATACCCAGTTTTTCATGTTACCACACTTGCCGGTGTCCTGTTGTTTAAAACACACTGTGTTTGGCGATGCATGATTCAGACTGGAGTGGCTGTGGCACGAGGAGCTCAAGCGGCGAGGGAAGGACGTGGCGTCTCTGTCCCGGGTGTTCTGGAGGTTCTGTCAGACCCGAATGCTGGTGGCCATCTTCTCCCTGCTCATCACCATGGTGGCTGGATTTGTTGGACCTGTAAGTTGTCCTCATTTTCTTTCTGACATGTGCGTTCTGACAACTGTTGGGTTGCATGCTGTCCTTTGTCCTGCTTCCCCTTTAAGACATAGTTTTTTTTTCTTATACCATATTTCATAATGATCACAGACTTACAAGAACAAAGACGACAAAAAGCATTAAGTATCATAAAAATAGTCATAATGATGTGTGCATTATATTTACTAATCTATAATTACTATAATTACTATAATTACTTACTATAATTAATCTAAAAAACTATTTTTACTCACACCCAGCGATCATTATGAATCATTGCTGAATGAAAAAAAGTGTATGAAGATTCTTTTAGAGAGTGTGTGTGTGTGTGTGTGTGTGTGTGTGTGTGTGTGTGTGTGTGTGTGTGTGTGTGTGTGTGTGTGTACGTGTGTGTTTTCCATGGAAGAAATCAAGTCGTACATGTCTGAGCTGAAATTTGGGTGCAAGGTAACATGATAATGAATGTAGCGCAGCAGTGGAAGAGCGTCTGTGAAAACTGTGATGGTTCAACATTTTCCTGCTTCACACAGAAAACATACCTGCACACATTTATGAACAGTTTTATATTCAAGGGATCAATAGAGAGGTTACATTTGCAGACTCAAAATGAGATTCGTAATATAAACCAGAGATTTTTCATACCTTCTTGTACGTCAAAGTAGTATTAATCCACAGTACTGTGGCATGTTTCTGGATTTTCCATGGTCCAGGAGGCATGTTATTCATATTATTCCTCTTATTTCGTGCTGCTTTATTTCTGTTGCCAAATTAGCTTAAATCTTTATTCAACAAGAGTGATTTAGAGTTCAGATTAAAAAAAAAAAAAACATACATTTTTGATCTTATTAGTTTCACTGAGGGGATTTATTTTGGTGTCGCTGGGAGTTTCTTACTGAAATGCTGTTGGGAACGCAGCTGTTAATTTTATTTCCCCACACAAGGCCGCACATGCCCCTGACAGCACTCGCTTAATAGCATTATCAGGGATTACGTGTTACAAAGTAGCACACTTATTTCTCTGCCTTGATTTGCTTAGTGTTGCATGGGTCAGCCATTGTCTCAGCAAATTGTGAAATAGTATACCAGTTTAAATGAATAATGTCACACCCCTGGACTCATAATGTTGTGTTTTCCCTGCATGTGTTCCATTCCCCATGTTCTGTGTGACCCACTTTCTGTCCGTCCTTGATTGATTAGTTCCCAGGTGTGTCTCCTTAGTCCCTCGTTAGCCTGTCTTTAAAACCCATGTCCTTTCAGTCTGTGTTTGTCGGGTCTGCAAGTGTCTTCCTCCTGTATTTCATGTTGGATTTACCCCTGTGTTGGTTTAATAAAGACTCTCTCGATTATTCTCGACTCTTTGTTCCTTCCGGCAGTGTAGCGTGACAAATAACTGGTTTATTATTTGAATGTGTTTTAAAAATGTATTTTATGTGTGTTTGATGGCAAAGCTTGAGTGCTCAAGAAATATTTCTTATTATTATCAATGTGGAAACCATGATATGTTTTGTTTTTCAGTATTCCCTGATGAGTAGAGAGTTCAAAAGAACAGCATTTATTTAAAATATTTTATAAATTTCTTTTAGCATCACTTTTGATCAATTTAATGGGTCCTTACTGAATAAAAGTGTTTCTTTTTCAAAATTTGTATTTGGTCAGAGGCTTAAGAACCATTTGAAAAGTGATTGAGGGTGACAAATTAATTTTTTTTTTTTTTCAGTTTCAATTCTGTTTTCTTTTTTTTTTTTGATGAATGGAAAGTGCAAAAGAACAGCATTTATTTAAAATATATATTTCTATAAATGTCTTTTACCATGATTAAAAAAAAATATATAATAATGTTTCCTTATTTATGTTTTGTTTTAGATGATATGATAAATACGTTTTTTTTTTGGATGAAAAATGTATTTGGTCAGACACATAAGATCAATTTGAAAAGTGACTGAGGACGACAAATTCATTTTTCCAATTCAAATTCCATTTTTGTAAGTTTTTTATTATTTTTTTTCTGAATAGAAAGTTCAAAAGAATAGCATTTATTTAAAAAATACTTTTTATAAATCTGTTTTACCATCACTTTTAAACAATTGAATGACTTTACTGAATAAAAATATTGATCTTTTTCCGAAAAAAATGTAATTTAATTTATTTTATGTTTTTAATGATTGAATGTATTTATTTTTTATTGATAAAGATGTATTTGTTTTTTTTCTTTTGTTTTATTTATGCACAGCACAACTGTACTGACCAATGAGCATCCAGGACCAGATCTGCCCTTTAATTAGAATGAGAATAGTTTGAGACGGAGTCAAAGAAAAAGTGTTTTCTAGTGTTTTCCTATGAGCAGCCCTTGATCTCACGACCCCAGAGCAAGTCAGAGGATGTTCTGATAACATTAAACATCAAAGCTCATCTCTGAATCCCTCCTCGTTTAATTTTGATCCTGTTCTAAAAAAAAAAAACCTCTGCAAAGTCTTTGTACAGCTGTCTCCTCCCTCAGCATCATCCTGGTTGTGTGCTGTTATTCTCAGGCTCTGCTGATCCGAGCCCTGCTGGAGTACTCTCAGTGTGCAGAGGTGAAGCTGCTGTACGGCTTGGCTCTGGTCGGCGGGATTTTCCTCATGGAGCTGACACGCTCCTGGTCTCTAGCTTTCATGTGGGCTGTCAGCTACCGCACAGCCGCACGCCTCCGGGGAGCCGCGCTCACTTTCGCCTTCCAGAAGATCCTGCGACTGCGCAGCACCAAAGACATCAGCACTGGAGAGGTGAAGCGTGTGTTAATACTCCTGTAATAAACACTAAACTATTCATTAGGAGCAGCACTTTTGTAAACAAGCTTCGAGCAGCTTCTCAGGTCATGCCTTATTTACTTGAACGTAAAGGGAAAATAACATCTTCATGGGCGAGTTTAAGCTCACTTTTTCATGTGACCTTTTGGCCCTTTAAAACCAATTTTGGGCTTGTGTTTGTGGGGTCTGAGTGCTGTATGACGCTAATGCACTGTGCCAGGGCTGATGTGGGTTAAGCGTGCCATGTTTTAGTTTCGATGACTCATCCTGTTACTCTTTCAGCTGGTAAACATTTGCTCCAGTGATGGACAGCGTCTGTACGAGGCCGTCTCGGTGGGCTGTCTGCTGGCCGGAGGGCCTCTCGTTGGGATTTTGGGTCTGTCATACACCATCTATTTCTTTGGACCGACTGCACTCGTGGGATCAGCCATTTTTGTCATCTTCTATCCCACCATGGTAAGATTAGCACATCTAATCCTTTTGTTAATAAGAGGAATATTTATGGCCTCTACAAAGGCCAAGTTCACACTGCTGTTGAGTGGCCCAATTCTTTTTTTTTTTTCTCGCATTTGACTTGTGACATTTCTCAAAAGACATTGAATCTGACATTTTCACTTTTGATCTGAGACATGTATGTGGCAATAAATGTGATATTATGCAATTGTGTTTTGTAATGTGACTTCAGTTTTAATAGAAATGTCAGAATTCATGTCATTTTTAGGACAACTGAACTCATAAATGCATGAATTGAATCATTGGCATGAATAATGAACTAATTTATGATTTGCTTAGATTTGCATAGAATATGCATGGAATATTCCATTTTATGTGTGTGTGTTGTGTGTGTGTGTGTGTGTGTGTGTGTGTGTGTGTGAGCAATCCCTGCTTAAACCAGCCTTAACTTGATTTAAAACCAACCTGAATAGACCGAGAGACCTGGCTAGACCAGACACCAACTTAGGCTGGTTTAAGAGGGTTTTTTTTTTTTTCAGTAAGGAACAGAAGGTAAAATATGAGTACTTCTGCAGAGTTTTAAGACTGGAAATTAAAAGGTCCTTTAAAAAGTCACATTATATGATACAAAATATGATGTCAGATTAATTTAGTAGTTTAATATATTTTTATATTTGGTTATTATAATTTAGTTTTTAAAGTAATATTAAATGTTTTGTTTTAGCTGTTTTTTATTTAGCTGTTTAAAAGGTGCAAGAAAGTCTTAATTATGATCTCAAGAGGTCTTAAATTTAAGGAGGAAAGACAAGAATTGCGATATGGCTGAATGTGACGATTAAACTTCAAAAGGCTGTGATGCTTTTCAGATGCTGTGTTGCGTTGTGTAATGCTGTTTCCGCATGTTTCCACAATTCGCATTATTTCTGCCATTCTGGAAGAGAATGAATTAGCATTTTCAATAAGCCCGTCTGCTGTATTTGTTCAGATCACTGATAAAATCTATACGAAACATAGCAGGGATTTTTTTCTTTTATCTGTAAGCGTAATATTTAGAACAAGCACTTCAAATGAGTCAAACCTGTGTCCTGTTTTCTGAGTAGCTTTAAGAATATCTCTATACTGCCGAGTGAATTTGGTAACACTTTAGATTAGGGAGCACATATTCACTATCAGCTAAGAGTTTTCCCTCAATAAACTCCTAATTTGTTGTTTACTGGTAGTAAGTAAGGTAGTTGTTGTAGTAATTATTTTTAGGTTTTGGGTAGGGTTAAGGGATCTAGAATATGGTCATGCATTAATATGTGCTTAAAACAGCCAGTGTGCTAGTAATATGCATGCTATAAGCAACTAGTTAATAATGAATAGTGTTCCCTAGTCTAAACTGTTACCTAAAATATATATACAAATGCTTGCCTTGGTCAGTGTTACTCAGGGGGTTTCCCTTTGAGACAGGACACACTGTAGCCTTGTGTCTGACTGTACAGGTTCTTCTCCACATTTGAATTATTTCCTGCAGATGCTGGCCTCCCGCTTGACAGCGTATTTCCGTAAAAGGTGTGTGACGGTTACGGACCGGCGCGTCCGGCTGATGAACGAGATCCTGGGCTGTATTAAGTTCATAAAGATGTACTGCTGGGAGACGGCGTTTGCCAGCAACATCCAAAGTAAGACAGCACTACAAGCACTCAAACAGCAGCACTGACTCAGCCAAACAGGAAGTGAGCATACTGTATAATGATGGTGACTGAGTGCTTAGATGTCATAGTCTCCATGGAAATCAAAGGATCATCTCTGTGGCTTTGCACTGCATTTAAAGGAACAATCTCAAGTTTCCTAATCCGCTGTCTTGGCACTGTCCTTCCTCAGTCCTCCGTCGCTGAAATGTCCTGAGAATGCCTGAGCTTCCAGATTAACTTACAAAGCGTTTAGCACTCTTTCTTTCATAATGCCTTTGGACAGTTTGACTTTGTTGAATGTTAAATAAGTACAATTTAGGAGACGTGATTCTATACTACCATTCAAAATTTCGGAGTCTTTTTTTTTAATTAATGCTTTTATTCAGCAAGAGCGAATTAAATTGATCAATAGCGAAGGTAAAGATATTTATAATGTTACAAAAGAGTTCCATTTCAAATAAATGCTGTTCTTTTTAACATTCTATTCATCAAAGAATTCCGAAAAAAAAATGTATCATGGTTTCCACAAAAAAATACTGTTTTTAACATTGATAAATTAGAAGTTTCTTTTGCACCAAATCAGCATGTTATAATGATTTTAAATGATATTGTGATTTATTATAATAATATTTCACAATATAACTTTTAAATGCATTTTTGATCAAATAAATGCAGCCTTGGATATGCTTTACAATAAATTAAAAAATCTGTAACACTTTACAATAAGGTTCCATTTGTTAACATTAGTTAGCTACATTAGTTAACATAAACTAATAATGAAAAATACTTCTAAAGCATTTGCTAATCTTAGTTAACGGTGATTCCAACATTTACTATTGCATTATGAAAATCCAAAGGTGGATCTATTAAAGTCATTTAATAGACCTGAGCTAACATGGACTAACAATGAACAGCTGTATTTTTATTAACTAACATTAACAAAGATTAATTAATAATATAACAAATGTGTTGCTCATTGTTAGTTAATGTTAGTTAATGCATTAAATGTAGTTAACAAATGGGACCTTATAGTAAAATCTTACCAACCCCAGAATTTGAATGCAAGAGTTTCCTCAAAGTACTTAAAAATATAAATATGAAGACCTTCATTGCATAGGAAGCAGAATTAAATCTAGTGGAGTAATCACAGGTGTAGTTAATGTTATAAACCTTCATTTTGAACAGTGTATTTATTCATCAGTTTTTAATTCAAAACCTCTTTTGCTTGAAAAGTTCGCTCGTACTATCCCTTCTTTAACGTCATTGTATTACATAGGAAATATCTAACCAAGTACCATGTTGTGTCTTAAATGTTCAAAAACTTTTAGGATGCTGTATATGTAGAAAACTGATCATTTAACCCTTTAAACTGGGATGTACTGCTCCAGTGATCCATTTTATGTATCTGAGCAGTAAATGAGCAGTAAATCTTCTGTTTATACCTTTTTTTGCATGCACTTATGAATAAAATATCACAACCTGCATAGATTAACATCTTCTGTATATGAATTATGTAGCTCCAGCAAAGTTTACAGAGATTACGTCCAGCGCTTCTGGTTGTTTAGACCAGCAGCAAAACACTTTGGCTGTAAGCCAGAGAGCGGCGCTGAATGAATGTGGCAGCTTGCAGCCAGTCGAGAGACAAATATTAGTGCAGCAGAGGGAGGTGAAATGGGACACTTGGACACCAGCCAGCGCCTCAGCATCCCCATCTACTGCTACATCCCATTTATGATTATGATCTCTCTTCCATTACAGTTGCACTTCTCAGTCTTGCTGCCGGATTGAACATAGTGAGGCTCCTGTAAACTAGAAACGGTGTTGTAGCATGGAAACTCAATATGGCTACATTCACACAGCAGGTTTCCCGTCTTGTTTGGAGCGCTAAATCTGGTTCTGTTCATACACGGTTCAGTTTTAAAAGTGAATAACTAATACATTAAAGAATACATTACAGAAAAGTGGCTCGCTTAAATCTTCAGAAGTCACAATTACATTTTGAGAGCGTTGTTTATAATTTAACCAAGATCCTGACGTATAGAGTGTGATTAAATAAATGACATTCATCAATTAAATGTTTTGCAAATTCCAAGCTGTAATTTGGATAATTAAAATGGAAAATGCAAAATAGAATAGAACCATAAATGTATTGTATAAAGTGGTCTACATAACAAGTCTTCTGAAGCTGTTAATGTTCCTCTGGTCACAGAGTTTTTTAGATGGATGCCGAGGCTTTTTGGGTCGGGTTGAATCTGTGATCTCTGACTCGGTTCGTTTGCTGGCTTCCATGGCTGCAATACACTGTGTTTTCAACCAATTGGCAACCCGGGGTAAACTGGCAGTGGGCGGAGTCACACAGACCGAAACAAAAACAGACATTCCGACACGGAACCCACATTTCAATGTAGAATAACTGCCTGTAGTGTTGTTTTTCAGAGAAACAAGTATGTGAACCTAGCTTGTTTTCTAAATATCTGCAAACTTATTATTTGCTTTAATACAGTCAAAAAATTACAAGTCGTGAAAACTTGTAAACATCATTTGGTTATTTAACGAGTCCTGTTTGTGTCTCCAGGGGTTCGGTCAGAAGAGAGGAGGGTCCTGGAGTGGGCCGGCTGTGTTCAGAGCCTGACGGTGGGTGTGGCTCCAGTGGTGGTGGTGATAGCCAGCGTGTGCACGTTCACTCTTCACATGGCTCTGGGCTATGATCTCACCGCAGCACAGGTAAAGCCGTGCTAGTGCTGTTCACTTTCTGCCCGAGGCTCGTAACTGTGAACCTGAACTCACAGTGACCTGTTTTCTGAACACCCTGCAGGCCTTCACCGTCGTTGCTGTTTTCAACTCCATGACCTTTGCTCTAAAGGTCACGCCCTTGGCGGTCCGTGCTTTATCCGAAGGCTCTGTGGCCGTGAAAAGATTTCAGGTCAAAAACACATCCACATATACGAACCAAAAATTACTGTTCTGCCCTTATTTTCTCACTGTCATGTTTTGTAATTCACAAAAAGGTGAATTAATTTCATTAGAGCGCAAAGGGAGAAAATGGGATTCCCTGATTTAAAGGGATAAAATGTAAATTTCTTTCCTCTGTTGAACACAAAAGAAGAATGGTGGAAACCAGACAGTTGCTGGACCCCTTTGACTTCTATAATATGGAGAAAAAAATACTATGGGAGTCAATGGGGACCAGCAACTGTTTGCTTTGAAACAACATGAGGGTTAGTAAATGAAGGCAAAAAAATTAATTTCTGGGTGAACCATCCCTTTAATGCCTTCTATTGCGCCCACAGAAGCTCTTCTTGATGGAGGACAGGGAGCCGATCTCAAGCAAAACGGAAGATCCCTATAATGCGGTGGAGTTTAAAGACGCCACACTGGCCTGGGAGAAGACTTGCAGCTCGCAGGGGGAAAAGAGCCGAGCCCAGCAGACAAGAGGAGGCATGAAGAGAGTCCTGAGGAGGGAGAAACTGAGCTTGCACATCACCACAGAGGACAGCAAAGAAGAGAGCGAGGAAGCCAACGCAGAGCACCTCCTCACACACATGGAGCAGGAGAGCCCACAGAGCACCATCTCCTCCACACAGAGCATCCGACCTCCGCTGCACAAGACCCTGCACCGCATAGACCTGTGCATCCGGAAGGTACATCAGCAGCATATTATTACCATTCCTTGTGTGGTTTTAACGACTGCTACATAGCACAGTGTCAAAGGTCAGATGGGTTTCCAACATTTCTCTACATATATTCAGACAAAAACAAGGTTTTCATGGGAAGCCCAAGTGTTGCATGCAGCAAACAGTTCATGAATACAGCATTTATGTACAGAGCTTGTCATAACTTCTGTGACGTAATTTGCTGGCCTGCTTTCTGCGCTGTACACCCAGGGGTCACTGGTTGGGGTTTGTGGAGGAGTCGGCAGTGGAAAGAGCTCGCTGCTATCTGCTCTACTGGGACAGGTGAGGAATTACATGCACTACTGTTCAAAAGATTGGGGTCAGGGAGAATGCTGTGTGTTTTGTTTGTTTGCTTGAAGAAAGAAAGAAAGATATTAATACTTGCATTCAGCGAGGATACATTATCTTGGTCAAAAATGACGGTAAAAACATTTAAAAGTTTTTAGATAACTTTTTTCTATTTCAAATAAATGCTGCTCTTTTGAACTTCTATTCATCAAAGGATCCTGAAAAAAGTATCCTGTTTTCCACAAAAAATATGAAGCAGCACTGTTTTCAACATTAATAATAACCGAAATGTTTGTTAAGCAGCAAATCAGCATATGTGAATGATTTATGAAGGATCACGTGACACTGAAGACTGGAGGAATGATGCTGAAAACACAGCTTTGATCACAGAAATAAATTATATTTTAACATATATTCACATAGAAAACTATTTTAAATTGTAATAATAATATTTAATAATATTATTGTTTTTATTGTATTTTTTAAATCAAATAAACACGTCCTTTGTGAGCATAAGAGACTTGTTTATTAAAAAAAAACTTTTAGCAGCCATAATCTTTCAATGGTTAAAGCTTTTATCTATGCATAATGCTCTGTTTTATGTATTTATATCAAGGCTGTAATCACAATAGACATATAAATGAAGATCATCAGTGAATAATGGCTTAACTTTCAGTCTGTTTCTCACAAAATAGTTACCGCATGACTTGGAAGACTAGTATACAAGTCATATGGTACAATGTTACAGTATTTGTTGTTTTTGGAGCTTGACAGCTGTTGTTTTAGAGAAAGTGTGAGTGTTTCTCTTTATGAGTTCCACTGAGAAAATAACAGCATATGGGTTTGGCACGAAATTAGAGTAAATAATGAAAAACCTTGATTTTTTATAACCACCCCTTTAACCATCAAAAGCAGCTGGTGCTCTCAGCAGATGTATAGGTCTGATTCTCCTCCTTCTGTCTAGATGACCCTTCTTGGCGGCTCAGTGGCTGTAAACGGAGACTTTGCATATGTTGCTCAACAGGCCTGGATCCTCAACGATTCCCTCCGGGAGAACATCCTGTTTGGAAAAAAATACATTGAGGAAAAGTAGGGAGCGTATTCATGCATATATGAGTTCTGCATAAAAATGACTTTGGCCTTTCTTCGGAAACTAAACAAGTTTTGTGCTCATCTCTCACCAGGTACAACGCAGTTCTGGAAGCCTGCTGTTTATTTCCTGATATTATTGAGCTACCATATGGGGATATGACTGAGGTATCTGCATTATGATGCTTATAAAATGTGACCTTGGAGCACAAAAGCAGTCTTAAGTCTCTGGGGTATATTTGTAGCAATAGCCAAAAATACATTGTTTGAGTCAAAATGATTGATTTTTCTTTTATGCCAAAAATCATTAGGATATTAAGTAAAGATCATGTTCCATGAAGATATTTTGTAAATTTCATACTGTAAATATATCAAAACTTAATTTATGATTAGTAAAATGCATTGCTAAGAACTTAATTTGGACAACTTTAAAGGTGATTTTCTCAATATTTTGATTTTTTTTTCACCCTCAGATTCCAGATTTTCAAATAGTTGTATCTCAGACAAATATTGTCCTCCTAACAAACCACACATCAATGGAAAGCTTATTCATCTTTCAGATGGTGTATAAATCTCAATTTAAAAAATTGACCCTTATGACTGGTTTTGTGGTCCAGGGTCACATATAATCTCTGACCTCCACAAACACAATCAAAGCACAAGGTCGTTCAAATCTCACTCGTATGATATCTCTATTAGTTTTCCGTTGCATGATTACTGTGTCTGAAGTGAGTGATCTGCTGTAGATAGGAGAGAGAGGAGCCAACCTGAGCGGCGGTCAGCGGCAGAGAGTGAGTCTGGCCCGTGCGCTGTACAGCGAGAGACCCGTCCTTCTGCTCGATGACCCCCTTCAGCGGTGTGACACTCGCGTGGGATCGCACCTATTCCACAGCGCCATCTGCCGCGCGGCCAAGAGCAGGACTGTCATCTTTGTCACGCACCAGCTGCAGGCAAGAGGCTTATGAAAACATGTGATGTACCGCATAGACAGCACAGACTGGGACGGGTCACATTGTGCTCATCCATTATAGTTTGTGGATTGAATACGGTTCGCAAATACACATTTATTATTTTTGTAGCTATTAAACTGTATTATATTATATAAACTTAATTATACTTTATAAGCTTTTATTTTCATTTTGGTTTAAGTTTTAGTAATTTTGTCACTTGCTTTTGTCTTTTTTTTTCTTTTCTTTTTAGCACTTCAACTTCAACTTAATTTATTTTGGTTAGTTGCCGTGGCAGCACTTCTTATTTTCATTGAAGTTTTTTTAATTGTTTAAGTTTTTCATTTATTATTTACATTTTATTTTATTTCAGCTTTATTCCAACCATTTTAAATAGTTAACAGTAAAACTTCTGGTAAATGGCAGATGAAAATTCTATTCTGTTGTGTCTGAATTTTGAATTTATTTATATATATATATCTATATATATTATATATATATATATATATATATATATATATATATATATATATATATATAAACAAATAGTTTATATTTTTAATGCCATAACATTATAATAAGCTTTATATGGCATTACATGGATAAGTAATCTAAAAAGAAAAAAGTAGAGGAAATTTAAAAAATCAAAAAACACTATTTAAAACATATATGATGATATATATCCAATAATTAGTGTTACTGATGAATACAAAATCTTAATAAAAGAAAATGTATTACTGATGGCATGTCATGCATCTCTATTAAAAATTTTAAAGGCACAAAAATGTCCCTTAAAACAATTTTTTTAAATGAGCAAATGACTTCTAATGTGATATCAATAGGTTAATGTAACATAATGTCTCTTCAGTGTATTTTCACTGACACTCTTATGTTGTTTTTTCTGGGTGTGTTTTTATTTTTTATTTCTTGCCTGAGTGTGATGTGGTGTTGTTGATGGAGGGTGGTATAGCAGAGCACGGCACACACGTCCAGCTGATGGAGAAAGGCCGAGACTACGCTGCCCTTTTCAACAGCGTGCAGCAAGAGGTGCGATACGCCGTCCGATGGGAAAACACCAGGGTCACACATTCACAAAACATCCTACATCAACCACTGCAAAATTCATGAACCACAGCCATTTGAAATGTTAAAATGTTGGGGATTTAAATGTTAATTCATGCTGTGCTTTTGTAATTCATACATGCATTGATCTGTAGGAGTAACAGCCGAGGGGCATTGTCAGTGATCTCTGTATTAATGACCCAGCAGACATTGTTCTGGCTGATGTGTTCGGTTAATCAGTCGCAGGTTGCTCTTTACCAGGTCTCGCTCTTTCTCTTTTTCTTGATCGTTCATCTAGAACCTAGTGAGGAAGAACGTGAAAAACAAGCAGAGGGCCGAGGAGGAGAGCAGCCCGCAGTCCCTGCATGTTAGCCCTGCAGCCAAACCACATACTGAGAGCAAGAAAGGAGGTGAGGGTGGTTTAATCCAGTGCTTCTCCTCTGCTTTTTTTCTTCTGGTCTTCATTTTTCTTTTTGGATTAATTTGTATTTTGGTTGATTTTGGTGTTTCATTGCTATAAAGTGATTCTCCTAACAAAAAAAATTGAAAATGGCATTGATGATTGTGGAGAATTATTATTTTTGTTTATTTTTTTTTTGTCATGTTTTGTGTTGATGCATTTTTGTTAATTTATTATAAATATATTAATATTTATAAATGCATTCTATGCATGTATAAATGACTATATTCCTATTATAATGTAATTTATTAGCATGTCATGTTAACATTAACAAATATAAAATTATACATTTTAATCTATTCAGCTTTCTATGTTCATGTTTTGTGTTAATGCATTTTTGTTTATTGTCAATTTATAATTTTATAATATGTTACATTTTTTTTTTTGTAATTATTATTTTAATATATGTGTTTTGTTTTATTGTGTTGTGTTTTTTTTTGAATTTCAATATATCATGCTGCATTAATTAATAACATTATAGTATTTTTATCAGTTATTAATTGCAGACACACTGTATTTGGCACAGTCGTTTATTCCAGTCCTTTGGCATCACGTGAACTCTTTTGGCAAGTGTAGGTTTGACAGTCGGTGGATAAGTCACTTCTTTGTTGTTCTCCCCTCACAGATCAGCTCATGCAGGCGGAGGAAAAGGGGAGCGGGGCTGTGGCCTGGCAAGTGTACACTACTTACATCAAGGCTGCCGGAGGCCCTCTGGCCTTCATCGTAAACATCCTCCTCTTCCTCTTCACCACCGGCAGCATCGCCTTCAGCAACTGGTGGCTCAGTCACTGGATACGGCAGGGCAGCGGGGTAAGACAAAGGGATGATTCAGCCAACAATAACAACTCACTCATCTAAACATAACTCACATTTTCTTCTGAGGAACACAAAAGGAGAATTTCTGATCAGTATGAATGAATCACTGAATGAATCATTCGCGTCATCCTACTTACTGGCATGATCTAACTCAAAATAATCATTTGTTTCCTCGTTACTTGCTCATGATCTTTCATCAATGTGCAACAGAGAATTAGGGTGGATGTCTATTTTTTTTGTGAATAATAGCTTAAAGCTTTATATGAATTATAGCTTAATAATAGCTTCATTTTCTCACCGCAAAATGAAAATTCTCTCATCATTGTTCAGCTAAAACAATGTTTACAGCATTCAAAGTTGCATTCAAATTTTAAAATACATCGAAAGTCGATAACGAAAGCCTATTTTGAACTGGTTTTTGCTAGTGAATCGCTTGAACTGATTTATTGATTCAGCTAAAACAATTTATTGAGTTTGGATTGATTTTGGTTAATTAATCGTTAATTTGTATCTGATTCGTCTGTTCTTCCGCTTTTCGCTCCTTCAGCCATGTTCACGCAACACTGTCAGCGCTACTACTGGCTTAGCTCACTAGTTTTATGAGATTACAGCTATTATACTGGATTAGCTCACTGTGTTATGAGATTACACTGAAAATGAGAGAAAAAAACGTATGAGCTTACAAATACAACATCCTGAGTTACAACAACTTCTGTTCCCATGGCGAGACATCAAACTTTGTCACGGCGCCATGGCCACACCCTTTAATGATAAGTGGAGATGTTCACAATTTAACATCGCAAAGGCCTTTAGATTAGACTGACCAAAAAAATTATAAAATGTCATAAAATATTTAGGAGTAGTTTGTTACGGCGTAAAACATGTCACTTCCTGTTGCCAGCAGGTGGCGCTTTAGCGATATCTGATTATTGGCATGTAGATATATTCAGGTCAGGAGTCTTCTCAAACATGTGAAGTTTGGGGCAGATTGACATTGTATGTCTGAGTTATAGCAACTTCCTTTCTCATGGCTAAACATCGAAATTTGTAAGGTCGCCACAGACACGCTTCTTAAACGAAAACCTCAAGATCTTCGCAATTTAACATCGCAAAGGCCTTTAGATTACACTGACAAAGTTTGGTGTTGATCTGAATAAATCTCTAGGAGGAGTTCGTTAAAGTACAACACCTGAAAATGGCAAAACGACACAAATTTTGCAGAGAAAATTCAAAATAACTGACTTCCTGTTGGGATTCAATTTCGCACCAAGAGACTTTTTTATGTATTGGTGTGTTACATGTGTGTACCGATTTTTGTACATGTACGTGAAACGTAGCTCGAGGCGCACTCCGCTGAAAATGTATAGGTGGCGCTAATCGAGGCATTTTGCCACACCCAATGGAATATTGGCCTTCAGATGTGTTCAGGCCAGGACTCTTATCAAACATGTGAAGTTTGAGCAAGATCGGACATTTTATGCCTGAGTTACAACAACTTTTATTCCCATGGCGAGACATCGAACTTTGTCACGGCGCCATGGACGAAAAACTCAAGATCTTCACAATTTAACATCGCACAGGCCTTTAGAATAGAGTGACTGAAAAAAAAAAAATTATGTCATAAAATTTCTCGGGTAGTTTGTTACAGTGTAAAATATGTCACTTCCTGTTGCCAGTAGGTGGCGCTATGACTATAACTGAATATGGGCATATCAATCTGTTCAGGTCAGGAGTCTTATCAAACATGTGAAGTTTGTGGCAGATTGACATTGTATGTCTGAGTTATGGCAACTTCATTTTTCATGGCGAATCATCGAAATTGCCAGGCCGCCACGGACACGCCTTTCAACGAAAACTCAAGATCTTCGCAATTTAACATCGCAAAGGCCTTTAGATTAGGCATACCAAATTTGGTGTTGATCTGAATAAATCTCTAGGAGGAGTTCGTTAAAATACAAGGCATGCAAATGACAAAAATGATGCAAAATTTGCTCATAAAATTAAAAATAACCGACTTCCTGTTGGGTTTCGATATTGCTCCAAGAGTCTTTTTGTAGGTACTGATGCTTTACATATGTGTGCCAATTTTCGCGCATGTACGCGAAACACAGCTCGAGGGCTGTTGATTTTTTTAAGATAGGTGGCGCTTGTCGAGCCATTTTGCCACACCCTCTTCTGAAACCTATATCAGACGTAAATTTTCACCAGGTCTGACGCTGCAGCAAAGTTTCAGGACTTTTCGAAAGCATGTTTAGGCCCTCAAAAATGCGATTCATTTTGGAGAAGAAGAAGAAGAAGAAGAAGAAGAAGAAGAAGAATTAAAGCTGCAAGCAGCTGCATGAACGGGCCCTCGCACTGGGCTCACCACCACACCGGGTGGCTTTTTGTAAAACAGCGAACGGCGAGAAATATGCTTTTAATGTGGTAAATATAAGAGGAATATGTCAAAGTCATTTATATGTGCCAATCTTCCTGCTGCCAGCTGGTGGCGCTATGACTATAACTGGATTTTGTCGTGTAGATTTCTTCAGTCCAGCACTTTTATCAAGCATATGAAATTTAGTGCAGATTGAACATGGAATGTTTGAGTTAGTATAAAGCATGTTGTGTCCTATTGCCAACAGGTGGCGCTTATGATTATAACTGAACATTTGCCTTTAGATATCTTCAGGCCATGACTCTTATCAAATATTTGAAGTTTGGTGCAGATTGACATTGCATGTTTAAGTTAGTGTAAAACAAGCCATTTTCTTTTGTCAGCAGGTGGCGCTTATGATTATAGTGGAATAATGACCTTCAGATGTGTTCAGGCCAAGACTCTTTTCAACATGTGAAGTTTGGGGAAGATCGGACATCTTATGCCTGAGCTACAACAACTTCTATTCCCATGGCGAGACATCAAACTTTGTCACGGCGCCATGGCCACACCCTTTAATGAAAACTCAAGATGTTCACAATTTAACATCGCAAAGGCCTTTAGATTAGACTGACCAAAAAAAAATTATAAAATGTTATAAAATTTCTATGAGTAGTTTGTTACGGCGTAAAACATGTCACTTCCTGTTGCCAGCAGGTGGCGCTTATAGCGATATCTGAATATTGGCATGTAGATATATTCAGGTCAGGAGTCTTCTCAAACATGTGAAGTTTGGGGCAGATTGACATTGTATGTCTGAGTTATAGCAACTTCCTTTCTCATGGCTTAAACATCGAAATTTGTAAGGCCGCCACAGACACGCTTCTTAAACGAAAACCTCAAGATACATCGCAAAGGCCTTTAGATTACACTGACAAAGTTTGGTGTTGATCTGAATAAATCTCTAGGAGGAGTTCGTTAAAGTACAACCCCTGAAAATGGCAAAAAACGACACAAATTTTGCAGAGAAAATTCAAAATAACTGACTTCCTGTTGGGATTCAATTTCGCACCAAGAGACTTTTTGTAGGTATTGGTGTGTTACATGTGTGTACCGATTTTTGTACATGTACGCGAAACGTAGCTCGAGGCGACTGCTGAAAATGTATAGGTGGCGCTTATCGAGGCATTTTGCCGCACCCAATGGAATATTGGCCTTCAGATGTGTTCAGGCCAGGACTCTTATCAAACATGTGAAGTTTGGGCAAGATCGACATT